>NC_091216.1:31645171-31697671 GCF_040958095.1 Procambarus clarkii | reverse complement strand
AAAGTAATTGAGAACTAGAATTAAGCAGAAGAAGAAGTTGCAGCTGTAAATCTCTGAAGATATAGAAAGTATAAAAAAAATTTAAATGTTTCCAAAATAAAAAAATTATATTTCGAATAAACATCAGGAGTTTGTATGTCAAAACAACTTTTTTGTTTAATTACAATATTTACAATAAAATTGACAAAGCGAAACACAAAGATAATAGCTTGGAATCTTAAGCTTCAAATTCTTACTAAAAATAGTTAACACCACACAAGCATATAAATACTAACATACACAAATCCATCTGGTTACTGTTTACTACGTACGCGAGACCAATAACAGATTATGCAGCGTCAACATATTGCCCATACTTTCTTAAACACATGAAACATTTCTTACGATAATCCCGAGAGTCACCAAGTCAGTATCTGAGCACTGAGCCGGGCTACGTAAACTGGATAGATGAACAGAGTTTCAGAGTGGTACGATTGGGCACTGATTTGTAAATTTTCGCATCTCCACCCAATAGTAAGTTGAGAATAAGTAAGTTTAGGGAATACTGTTAGGGTATTCTAAAAACATAAAAACATAAGAATAAAGATAACTGCAGAAGGCCTATTGGCCCAAACGAGGCAGCTCCTATTTATAACCACCCAATCCCACTCATATACATGTCCAACCTACGCTAGAAACAATCAAGGGACCCCCCACCTCCACCACGCCACTGTTCCTTCTAACAGTAGGAAACATACTCAGCCTCGAAGCGAGCCTCTTAACCTAATAACAGAAGTCACTAGTCATTGATTTTGTAACCTATTATGTAATAAAATACAGGAAACAACAAAAATTGTTATAGAAAAGAAAGTGGCGACTGAATCTGCGATCTCATTGCGTATCATTCACCCAAGTTTCTGCGGGAAGACAGTGCTAAGAATGACTGTAAAAACCAGAGTTTAGGATCTTTTTAAAATATATATTTTAACTATTCCTTTTCAAGCAAAATGTGGTCAGAAATTGCATAGGATGTTTGGAGAGGATGCA
The DNA here is from genome assembly GCF_040958095.1 of Procambarus clarkii. Taxonomy (NCBI): domain Eukaryota; kingdom Metazoa; phylum Arthropoda; class Malacostraca; order Decapoda; family Cambaridae; genus Procambarus; species Procambarus clarkii. Next base: position 31,696,645 of record NC_091216.1, on the reverse strand, counting down.
AGAAACGATTAATTTGTATACGGTGATTCTGAGCTGTTGAATGATGTTATAGGATCACAACATAATAATTATGGAAACTACTGAAGGTCAATTAGCCCATACAGGGCTACTTTATTTTTTTTTTAGGGGAATAGATTCCATACAAGTACCTCTGGGAGTTTGTAACATCTGCTGATGTAAATTTGACTAAATGTAAACTCCGTCAGCAGAACTATTCGCATACTTTGCGTCATTATATAATGGAATGTGAAAAAAATAGCGGAATTCAGAGATAACACCATCAATGGTGTCCAAGAAATGTGTAAGTACTTCATTTATAATGATGTGCGGCCCGAAATCTTAGCGAAGTATTAAAAATTGGCTTACTGTAGGTGCAGCCTGCACATGACTAAAGCTGCCGCCCAGTTGGGTGGGTGTGGAGCACATGACTGTAAAGCTGCCGCCCAGTTGGGTGGGTGTGGAGCACATGACTGTAAAGCTGCCGCCCAATTGGGTGGGTGTGGAGCAAGACTAGTAACTGTGTGATTCACCATAGATGCAAAGTGCCTTGTATAGTGACTGTTGTGAGCCTCTTGTTGAATCATTTGTGATACAAAAGATTAATGATGTGTGTATTTGCATAGGTGATTGGATATGTATGTGTATGTATATATATACATGTATATATAACAATAATAATAGTGTAACTAGCGTCAAGAGATTGTTATTTGCTTAGCTAAACGAACTAGAGGGTTCAGTTCCTGAACCTATTATGTGCCTCTGTAACCCTTTACACCACCGCCCACGTGATGGGTATGGGGTGCATAATAAAAAATTGAATTGAATTGAACCCTAGGCCTCTGCATGGCCAGTAAGTGTTATTTATTTCTGACTTAGACGGCGGATAAGTATTTATGAACCGTATGTTGGCTTCAGTAAGAGTATGTCCAACGTGTTTAACATTCTCTTGTGCTCTGTTAAATCTCAGTTGAAACATTTGGTTTGCAACTCTGCACTGTGTTGGAGAATATTCCAGTGGCCTGTCTGGTGTTTCTCCACAATGCTGACATTTTCTCTCCTCTTCTGGAATCTATAAACCTATTTCCCATGCACATGGGGGTATGCAAGTCTGGTACGATGTAAGGGTATTTCTGTTTTTCCATTATTCCATTATTCTTGTGGTGAGATGGATGTTATCACGTAAGTGTTCTTGCTACAAGCCTTCATTGAAAGTTCTTGAATCAGTATGTATGATAACGTGTTGTTGGTGTTCAGCAAAGGCATGTTCCAAAGCCTTTTGAATGGTTAATTTCTCTGTTTGTGAAGTTGAATAGCCGTTTGAGAGTGTCCAGCTAGCTATAGAATGTCCTTAAACTGCAGCTCTAGAGTCTTCTCTCTGCTGGTTTACTGATTCATCTGTGAAGTATACGAGACTGTCAGATACCAAGTTTGTTTTTATATTCACCTGTGTGGAAGAGTTAGACATACGCTGCTTAATCAGATAAGGAACGAATGGAATGTACGCAGTTCCATTCCTAGACGGGGGAAAGGAGCCTTGTATTTGCTCTCATTATATTCAGATATTGAATGTGATTCTTGAATATCAGTTCAGAACCTATCCACTCTTCAAGCTACTGACCCATTGAAGGTCAATATCTTATATATTGAGATGGTGGCTATCTGCAGTGTGGTCACCGACTCTCATTGCCGTAGATTTCTCGTAGATACGATTGGTTATATTGATTTTCTTCTGTAATGTTTCTTACGTCTGTAAATTAAAGAATATGCAACATTTAACCCATTCTGCAGCTGGGTTCTCAAACACGTAACCTGACCTCACACGGTTATCTTGAGATGATTTCGGGGCTTTAGTATCCCCGCGGCCCGGTCCTCGACCAGGCCTCCACCCCCAGGAAGCAGCCCGTGACAGCTGACTAACATCCAGGTACCTATTTTACTGCTAGGTAACAGGGGCATAGAGTGAAAGAAACCCTGCCCATTGTTTCTCGCCGGCGCCTGGGATCGAACCCAGGACCACAGGATCACAAGTCCAGCGTGCTGTCCGCTCGGCCGACCGGCTCCCTCTCCCTCGGTAGGTTGACCTCGCACGGAAATTTAACATTCCACAATTTACTTTGGGCGTTGTATATCCAGTCTCGTAAAGGCAGGAAGGAGTTCAAGCCCCGCAGCTCAGAAATGGTGAATCTTTATTCTGAGGTCTGCATACCGAATGTTCCTGACCTGGGGAGCATGGCTGACCCGCTTGGGCACACAACTGCTTTTTTCTTCCAGAACCTTGCTACCGTTTCTATCTATCTATCTATCTATCTCTTCTACCACCCCTACTTTTTATTATTTTATAGAATATGATTTATTTCTTGTTTATTTTATTACATTGTGTTACAGTTTGCATATATATATATATATATATATATATATATATATATATATATATATATATATATATATATATATATATATATATATATATATATGTGTGTGTGTACTCACCTATTTGTACTCACCGATTTGTGCTTGCGGGGGTTGAGCTTTGGCTCTTTGGTCCCGCCTCTCAACAGATCAATCAACTGGTGTGTGTGTGTGTGTGTGTGTGTGTGTGTGTGTGTGTGTGTGTGTGTGTGTGTGTGTGTGTATGTGTGTGTGTGTGTGTGTGTGTGTGTGTGTGTGTGTGTGTGTGTGTGTGTGTGTATGTGTGTGTGTATGTGTGTGTGTGTGTATGTGTGTGTGTGTGTGTGTGTGTGTGTGTGTGTGTGTGTGTGTGTGTGTGTGTGTGTGTGTGTGTGTGTGTGTGTGTGTGTGTGTGCGCGCGCTCTTGCATCCTTCTTTGACTCGAGCAGGTAAATCATAATAGCTATCTATAAATAATCTACGAGGGGAGCACAGGTCTTCCGTTCCTTCTCCCAATATCCTCTGTGGTTCGAAGCTACTTCATATTGTCGACAAACATGGATATGAACGACTATATTTCTTCTGAAGCTGTTAGAACACGTTTAAAACCGGTTGGGCAAATTGTAGCAATCCTTTTGCATCACTCGGCTATGTTAAGTTCAGTTCACAACAGCTGACCATTGTTATTCTCACCAGATTTGTTCTCTGGTTCTGTGATATTCAGTTTCCTTTCCTAGAGGTACTCTCTTAAACAAGTTAGTACTCTTCTAGTTAATAAAGCTTTTTAATATAGTTTGTATAAGGGTCAACTTCTTCTCAGAAAGGATGAATGGAATGTACAAAATGTGGACTGTTACGTCCACCAAAAAGTGAAAATCTTGTACTATTGGTATTCTAAGACATAACAAAAACTTTAACGACCAAATCATCAACCTATCTTATGTCTAAATAACCAGTCAAAAAATAGGCCTAATATTGCGTATGTTTGGCATAATATAGTACATATATGTACTATATTAGGCCTAAAAGAAAGGCAAGGTTTGTTTGCTTAAATTATTGTTACGCCAAGTACATAGTCGCTATATGGACTATAAAGTCTGAAACACATGTTGCCAGAGTCTGTAGACTAAATGGCTTTTATAGCTTTCTGAAGCTTTGGGAAGATTCAGTCTTGCCTCTCTCTCTCTCTCTCTCTATCTTTATAGTAACTTAGAAGTCGAACCGGTTGGGCTTGATAAACCCTTTGCTAACTGACGTTGTTTTCAAACAGAGCTCAGTGAGTCCTATTCGGGCATTAGACCTCTGGTTTGTTCCTCTAGCACTCTGCAGGGAATACGTGTTAATGACACCTGCAGGGGAACATCTGTGAGAAGTGAAGGGAATACGTGTTAATAACACCTGCAGGGGAACATCTGTGAGAAGTGAAGGGAATACGTGTTAATAACACCTGCAGGGGAACATCTGTGAGAAGTGCAGGGAATACGTGTTAGTAACACCTGCAGGGGAACATCTGTGAGAAGTGCAGGGAATACGTGTTAATAACACCTGCAGGGGAACATCTGTGAGAAGTGCAGGGAATACGTGTTAATAACAGCTGCAGGGGAACATCTGTGAGAAGTGCAGGGAATACGTGTTAATGACACGTGCAGGGGAACATCTGTGAGAAGTGCAGGGAATACGTGTTAATGACACCTGCAGGGGAACATCTGTGAGAAGTGCAGGGAATACGTGTTAATAACACCTGCAGGGGAACATCTGTGAGAAGTGCAGGAAATATCTGTCAGTAATACCTGCAGGGAATACTTGTATATGACTGACTTCATACTCTCTTGGTGAAGATATAGACAACTCTCTAAATATTATCTAAATACCGGAACACTATGGCTTTCACTACTATAAATGAAAGGAAAAATAGTTTTAGAAAAATAGAAAAATAGCAAAATAGGAGTTTTTTTAATTGGCATAGATAAGATGAGATATTACGAAAGTAAACATATTCAGATCAAGATAAAAGTTTGGATCAAAATCCCATTCTCTCAATCTGTATCTAACCACATCTCTGACATACACATGACTATATCTCTGACATACATATTACTATATCTCTGACATACATATGACTATATCTCTGACATACACATGACGATATCTCTGACATACACATGACGATATCTCTGACATACACATGACGATATCTCTGACATACATATGACTATATCTCTGACCTACACATCAGCCAACATGTAGTACAAGCCACGACGTGTCGCTGATGTTGTCGTCACCAAAGGTTAACACTAATGTCCTCACGTGTGAAACTTCGCAAATTACTCTCCAATAGAAAAGTATCTTGTTTCTTCGAGAGAAAATTATGTTCTGTAACAGTATTGGCAGGTCTATGGTGGTTGAGATTGTCAGCGGCCGGAGTGCACCAGGACTTGAATGATCAAGTTGATTGCTAAACATTTGTGATATATAAACACTTTATATATTTTCATAATTTTGATGTATATATTAGAGAGCGTTAATAATTGTTAATCATCAGTTTCAACAATAACTCTAAAGTATTAAATGTTATTCGGAAAATTAATCTTCCATTCGATCCCACACAACGATCGTAGTGTATAAACTATCCATTGGTAAATGAGATGCAGTTCCTTGTGAATCTAAGTTAGACACGCAAATTACTGGGTACTATTTTCGATTCATGTATATGACACTGGAGGTCCAGTAGAGTAAGTTAGAGAATAAGAATCAAGCAAGTTTGGATGCAGGCGATGAGTCACAATAACGTGGCTGAAGTATGTTGACCAGACCACACACTAGAAGGTGAAGGGACGACGACGTTTCGGTCCGTCCTGGACCATTCTCAAGTCGATTGAAAAGGGTCCAGAACACAATCGACTTGAGAATGGTCCAGGACGGACCGAAACGTCGTCGTCCCTTCACCTTCTAGCGTGTGGTCTGGTCAAGCAAGTTTGGATGTCGTCTTGTTGCTAATTTATGACTCAGGAAAAGTCTTAAGACTACTGAAATAAAGACTAATCTCTTCCAACAGCGACCTTTATATACCTTACAGCGATGTTATCGACCTAATCATACTCTACGAGTATTTCTGAATCGATTCAGAATGTCATTATCAATAATTTAGCACGATAATTGGATCTACAATTATTGCTGTACTTTTGTCTTTACATGTGGAATTACTTGAAGAAGCAGCAGCAGCATTCTGCAGCATCTTTCACAGCATTTTTAAATGCTGGCGTTTTGACCATCACACTAAGCAACTTACAATTAGAAATAGACACACACATAACTTCCTTATTTTTCTAGACAATAATGAAAAATGGTCACACATTCCATCCCTAAGTTACCAACATACTTACCAACTAAAAATGCGTCTCAAAATTATAACTAAGCAAAAATATATGTATTTTTTTTTACTCTGAGTATTTAGGACTTTAAGCTAGACTTTCCTTGAAGACTTGGTGCCTATTCATCATTTGGGTCTGCAGATAGCGAGCAAAGACTGTAATAAGTTGGAACATCAACAAACCCAAGCCATAATGAGTTAATGACAACATTTTATCCTAATAGGATACCCAGAATTCAACAGCCACCAATCAACAGGACAGGTTATGCACGATACATCCTCCAACAGTCAACACTCTCAAGAGAAGAACTAACAGCAACAACATCACCATGAGTGGATACAATGCCCAGTACTAACTGTTAAAAAGCATACTCTTTACACATATATAACATGTATGTTGTATATATATTTATATATATAACATACATGTATAACTCTGATGACTAAACCTCATATCAAAAGATGGAGAAAGGACGACGTTTCGGTCCGTCCTGGACCAGTATCACAATCGACTTGATAATGGTCCTGGACGGACCGAAACGTCGGTCTTTCTCCATCTTCAAATGTGTAGTTTGGTTATCATATCTTCAGCCACGTTATTGTGACTCGCCGTCTGCTAGGAACGTTTGCGTTGCATACCTCTGCATGACTACCTATGCAGCGAGATGTGGATTTTTGGTAACACATAGTCTAGGGCAGCTGTATAAATGTCTAGGTACCTTAGTATTACACAGCTGGCTCTTGACACACACTGTGTAACCCTTCATATAGTCTAGGGCAGCTGTATAAATGTCCAGATACCTTAGTATCACACAGCTGGCTCTTGATACACACTGTGTAACCCTTCATATAGTCTAGGACAGCTGTATAAATGTCCAGGTACCTTAGTATCACACAGCTGGCTCTTGACACACACTATGTGACCCTTCATATAGTCTAGGGCAGCTGTATAAATGTCCAGGTACCTTAGTATTACACAGCTGACTCTTGACACACATTATTTAACCCTTCATATAGTCTAGGGCAGCTGTGTAAATACACATGTACCAAATTATGATTAAAAAAATCAACTGTTTTAATTGTAAAACAGAGGCGTGTGTACCTAGAATATATATATGGTCAATCGTGAAAATGTTAGAAGAATTGCATAGATTACAAATATTTATTTTAATATAATAATAAAAAATGTAACATTCAGAAACCATGAACAGGATCATCTTTAAAAATCGCCAAACTCACAATCAAAGAATATCATTAGAAGAAACTAAGCAGAATCACCATTCGTCAGACACGACAATAATATCAATTTCATTACGTGTCTACACTTACTCTTCTAGTAAGTGGAATCACTAGAGATATGTAAATAGCGCTTACCACTGGAAAATGAAGATAGTGACACCCTTCTTCACTTTCTTAGCCCCCCCCCTCATCTGACACCTTCACCTCCTCCCTTCTACACTTTCTCTTAGAAACTTAGAAATGATAAACTCTATGTTTATCAGTTGACATGTTTCTCATTTGCATGTTTCTCATTTGACATATATCTCATTTGACATGTTTCTCATTTGACATGTTTCTCATTTGACATGTTTCTCATTTTATAATGTTTCTCATTTGACATGTTTCTCATTTTATAATGTTTATCATTTGACATGTTTCTCATTTGACATGTTTCTCATTTGACATGTTTCTCATTTGACATGTTTCTCATTTGACATGTTTCTCATTTGACATGTTTCTCATTTGCATGTTTCTCATTGCACACTTCTCATTTCAGGCGCTTCTTTTTACTGTCCCTCACTCGCCATTATCAATCTGTTATTCCATTTCACTAATTGATTTTAATTTTCAATGTTACAATTCATCCGATGTTCAAATCCTCGCTTTCTTAAAAATGAACGTAGGCCACATTTTTTTCTCTGTTCTAGCTAGCCAACTCAAAATGACGCCGAGAATTATATAAAAGTTGGCAATAAAAAAAGTATGTAACATTGTCTTTGAACCGACCAAAAAGTGAAAATTACATTATCGTTTTATAAAATTTATGGTATTCAAAAGTCAGGGGAAAACTTAATATGTTAAACTGTGTAAAACTCTGAAAAGAAATTTTGTTACTAGACCGAGAGTGAGAGTTTCAGAGAGAGGGAGGGAGGGAGGGAGGGAGGGAGAGAGAGAGAGAGACACACACACACACACACACACACACACACACACACACACACACACACACACACACACACACACACACACACACACAAGCACAGAGTAATAAATATTGATAAGGTTATTGAAAGTCAGAATAACCTGTAAATAAACACAGATAAATGGACAGATATAGACAGACAAATAAAGATGGACAGATGCAGATAGTTAAATATAGATGGATAATGGATAGATGTAGATAGCCAGATATAAATAAACAATTGTAGATAAACAACTCCTTCCGTCATACCTGAATTTTCTTTATCAGCAATTATTTTCAATATATGTGCCTATTTATTTTCTATATGTGACTATTTATTTTCTTTAAGTGCCCTTTCTTATCACCTGCCTCTTAGGAATGATACTACATACTTAAGATGCATTCTCTATGTCTATCATGTTTGTCTGTAGTCATTAGAGATACTCTTACCTATTTTTTTTGTATGGTCGAATTCCAACTCCTGAGCCCCGATTTTTAAACAGTATCGTATATAGCAATGATTTTTACCAATTTGTCTTCTCATAGTTACATCTAACATCGTGGAGATCTTTGTCCATTGTCTCAACTAATGAAAAAATTATTTATTTTTCCAAATTATTTATCGTTCTGACAAAGTTCGGTCGGACATGCAAGTAACTTGAGTTTGTGTCTCTTGGTTTCCCTATTCAGTTTCTTAATTTACACATTTCTTAATATGTTTGGACTATTAGTGCTAGTATCTTTCATATGGTAATCATGTATCTCTTGTTATCTTATAATAGGAGAACAAAAGTATTGAAGATAAGCAATAAAGCCCAAACTCCAATATAAACAAATTTGTTCAAAAAGCATTGAACAAAAACCCCACAAAAGGTCATAAAAAAGGTGGTAGTTTTTCTGTTCAGGAAATTGAATTGTGAGGAAATACTAGTTAACTGGACCTCACTACAGGTCGTTAGCTTGTGGGTTAGAATTGGGTGGTACATAGTTTAACGTGTTCTTCTTCATTTATAATGCAGGAATCCAGCTTCCCTTCATTCCGTGCTGCAGTATGGGTCCAGGATTACACCCCCTACTCCAAAGGGGTGCAGGATTATCCCGGGATTACAACCATAGTTGTAATCCTGGAATAGAGTTCAGGAAGATTTTTTTTCGGAGCCTCTGTGTAAAATATTTAATGTATTTAGTAAGTATGTCACAAATATCTTATGTTTTTCTCGTCAACAAAAATTGATATGAAGCAGCCTCTTTTGTCAAGCCTTTGACACGAAAAAGGGAATAGGATGAGAAATATAGACCCGACTGTCGTGGTTCTCTATTTGTTACCTCTCACTATGACACTTTGGTTCCTTCCAGAGTGGTATTTCCTGACCCATTTTAGTCCCCTTGTGAATACAATAATCTATTCCATCTTGCTTGAGTGAGAGTTTGCTGTGTGGGGACGATATCAAATGGATACTGATAGCGAAGGTAGATGACGTCTTTCAATCATCTTCTCAATTGCTTAGTTTCTATCGTCTGTCAAATGTATCCTGTTTGTCAAGCAGTATTTTCCCTTCCTGATATCATGACTATATGTCTGTTTCACTATTTCTGCCCCCTTTCCATCACCCTATCTCACAGGAATAACTATTTACATTACCTTTCGGTTATCTTGCAGTGATTTCGAGGATCAACGTCTCCACGACCCGGTCTCCTACCATATCTCTTTACATACACTTATTTATAAAAGCGAATCAAACTTAAATAATCCTTTAAGCACATAAACAATTTCTAGAATTAAATCCTCAATGAAAACACTACAAATTTCAGCCAATTTTTAAGTATATTTAACATACCTAAACACACACACACAATACATAAAGATAAAGCTTTGAGCTACGTTGAGGCATTTATCATAATTGGATTTCCCTTCCATCATTCATAATTAATCACCTGAGAGTTAGCAGGAGTTAGCCCCCATCAGTTAGTCCCCCGCTAGCCGGCCGCCTCCGCCCCGGGAGCAAGGATGTGGGTCTCAAAGTCTCAAGCAACGAGCATTTTTAAGCATTTGATTTTCATGAATGTCTTTAAAAATATGTACATCATGACGTACGTAATAACATCTAATCTAATGAATGCACACACACACACACACACACACACACACACACACACACACACACACACACACACACACACACACACACACACACACACCATAGAGCCCAGTAGGCTCAGGAATCTGTACACCAGTTGATTGACGGTTGAGAGGCGGGACCAAAGAGCCAGAGCTCAACCCCCGCAAACACAACTAGGTGAGTACAATTAGGTGAGTACACACACACACACACACACACACACACACACACACACACACACACACACACACACACACACACACACACACACACATATATATATATAATGTCCACTCGAAGGCGCGTAATTACATATTAACAACATATTTCAATAACCAATGCATTAATTTTCACCGTTTCTTAAATTTCAGGGACTTTCTAAAGCTCCAGCACTATGTGAAAAATGTATAATTATTATCTCTCATTTTGAGAGATAATTTGATGCTTTTTTTTTCTTGTATCTTATCCATATCGTCCAATCAAAGAGCCTAAGCATGAACGCCGAAGATCATTCTAAAAAAACACTCTGGATATTTTTAAATGGCTATGGTTTTCATGGAATATTATTTATAAGCATATCTAAATTTATTCGTGTCGCAATGTTCCCGCTTATAACGTCCTAGAAATTGGTTGGTGTTGTATGACCCAATTACCTTTCAATTGCTCTGCTTATTCATATGTATATCAAGTCTATACTCCAGCACACGAAACATCAGTGTTGTCTATATTTGTAATGCTCTGCCTACAGCTGTACGTCCTCTGTAATACACCTACATGAACAAATCCACAAGGGGCCGTGATGAGGGTTCGAACTTACATCCAAGAGGATCCCAGTCGCACCTTAATCGACTGTACCACGACATGGTTAAAACAATTACAACCGGGAGTGCTACTGCCCTCACAGGGATCCTGCAGTCTTTCCCAGACACAAAACCAGGGTTTTACACAACTCCTCCCATGCACCCATCTGTTCTACCTCTTCGCCCTACTTAGCCACCCTTGCTATAAGTATATAACCTGTAAGTTATAACTTACTACTACACCAGTAAGCTCCCTGCTAGGTCTCCAAGCACCCACTGCTCGAGCTACTCCTAGACGTTTCCTGCCATACTTATAAGTCTAAGCTACAGCTGCATTGCCTTAGCCTGTATATCCACTTCCATTCCTTCACCTTCACCTGCGTATCCCTTGATCTTATTACAGGTTCTTCCTGCTTCCTGGATTACTTAACCTGCATCTGTATACTTCCTGATATTGTTATAAGTTATTAATATATAAATTGGCGTTGTTTATCTATATATATATATATATATATATATATATATATATATATATATATATATATATATATATATATATATATATATATATATATATATTTTAAATATCTCACGACATGTGTAATGAGACACATGTCATTCTGCATATATGAGCAGACATGTGTCTCTATGTATGTGTAACATGTATCTCTCTATACATTTATCCCTCCTCGTGTGTAATGAAACATGTATATATATCTATACATGTGACCAACTAGATAAGTATCACTCTTCACACGTGACCACAAATGTATATCTCTATGCTTTTGTCCACATATACATATATATCGACACATACGACCCGATATGTATCTTTACACGTGTGGCGAAACATACTCTAAGCTTGTGACCACACATGTATATATCTACTCATTTGATCAGATATGTATATCTCCATTCGCGTAACAAGTCATGTATGTTTCATAACACATAATGCCGAGTGCATATTTTGACACATATGACCTCAGATGTATCTTTCTACACGATTCATGATTCATTGTACCAATGTCAATCCCCCTTGTGCCAATGCCAATCCCCTGTGAATCATTGTCATTTCCCATCTGTACAATGTCACTCCCTCTGTACCAATCTCAGTTCCAATCATGTATTATTATTCCAATCATCTGAGTATCGACATTCCTCAAATCACATTTATTCCATTTTCTTCAAGCCCTCCTTAAGTCATACTTGTTCTACTTTTTTTATTATCTTCCACAAGTCATACGTAATGTATTTTCTTCGAATGTGTATCAAATCATACATATGTATGATCATTCACCTCCTCCTCCACTTTGTTATTCACACCCTACATATCCCCCCACATAACTTGACTATTTTCCTTTACTGATAATACAAATCCATGTTACGAGTTATGGAATTTAAGACGACACGAGAAAACACAACTTCGCTCGTGCTTATAAAATTGAGTAAATTCTGTCAATTTAACATTGTTAATGATACAATGTTAAATTCAGGTGAAGGTCAATGTTAAATTCAGTCCAGGTGAATGGATTGTTAATGATGTTCACACCTGTCCGCCGGGCTTCATAAACTCTAGTAATATTGAACTCTTAGCTTGAAAGGTAAGGTAATTAATAAGAGGAGAAAACGCTAAGTGATTGTATAGCACTTGAGAGATGAGGACATAAGGAACAGGGAGAGGACAATGGTGCCCAACCACTTGGGCCAACGGGGATCGAACGCTGATCTGCAGTATGCGAAGTCGTTGTTCCCACCAGTACAAGTGGATGGGTAATCTTGGCTTCTAAATTATAATATATACCTATAAGATAACATTAATAATGTATTAACCTGCTGAGGAGAGATTTTATAATAGGCTTCTTTATCATCTCTGGACCCAGATAGCCCTCAGGGCCAGAAGCTGGGGCTGTGATAGGCACCCTATCCTAGGTTCAGCCCTCCCAGCAAGCCCTCAGAACCGATAGCTAATCCTGTGAGATTGTGAAAAGGGGGGTTATCCTAGCCTCCGTACCCCCAGCGAGCCCTCAGGGCCTTACTAACTGGCACTCTGAGAGACACCGCAGACCACACACCAGCCCTCAGGATCAGTGCCAGGCACCAGGAGAGGCATGAGTGCCAATCAGAGGTACCAGGCCAGGAACCAATTCTGTATTCCTTTTTGTTATTATCTTCACTGTCTCCCTCAGCCCACAAAGTTGTTATGAATTATACTCAGTCAAATTATACTCAGTCAAATTATACTCAGTCAGACTATACTCAGACTATACTGACTATACTATATAGACTATACACACAAAACTCAGCCTATTTATTTGTTTGGGGGGAGGGGGTTAAGAGGGCGTTATCTCATGTTCAGCATTTTGGGGAAATTTTCCCCCATTCTCTTCCTGTGGAGGTTCATAGTAAATTCCTTATTATTGATATATTACTTAATATATTTATTTTATTATCTTTTATTAAACACTTGTTAGTTATCAATATCTCATTTATTACTCTCAAAGTTATAAATTAATTTTTGAAATAATTGTTTGTTTGTCAATTTGTCTTCTATCAATATTTATTATTGATTAATTTCTTGTTTATCAGTTTTTCTGTTATTTATTTTTTGTTTAGCATATTCCTGTCAATTCCATTTTTATCAGTTACTTGGTTATCAGTTTATGTTGATTAAAAATCTCACCTAGCTGCCATATATAGGCTTATTTTTTTTTTCCTATTACTATCTCCTTCGGTGGTTATAATAAGAGCTGCCTCGTATGGGCCAATAGGCCTGCTGCAGTTCTCATTACTACTATCCCCTACACCTGACTTTCCTCCTCAGCTCTCTCTTGCCTATTTATTGCCTGTCCCTACCTCCTCATCACAATCGACTTGAGAATGGTCCAGGACGGACCGAAACGTCGTCGTCCCTTCAATTTCTAGTGTGTGGTCTGGTCAACATAGGCTTATTGATTTATATTTTTTTTATAGTGAGATAGTATGATATAAATATAGGGGTCCAATTGAGGGACCACCTCAAATATAGAGGTGCAATTGCAGAGACCCATATATGGAGAAGAGAATAAAGAGTAATATATTATATGTTATACTTGGCTATCTCCTATATAGCTACACTATCAACGTGGTATCTTGTCGTCATCTCGATCCCTTTCCAGCATTGCTACCAGGCACGAATCATGGGGGATATGATCACGACTTACATGATACTATGGGGAATTGAAAAAGGCAATGATTCAAAAAAGAGGATTTGTGAGGATCAGAGGTTGAAGCTGGTGACAAATGACGTAGAGAGACGACAGGAAAAAACATCTTGAGCGAAATTGTTGCAAGTTGAGGCAAATTCCATCAAGCAATTTATAAGGAAATTCGACTAAAAAGTAAGAAGAATGAATGTTATTAAATTAGCTAACAAAAAGATGGAGAGGCGGTGTTGGGGAACTATTTCTCGACCCTGTGTGTATAAATTGAATACAATTGAGTGCACAAATACACCAGGTATATTCACACAAACAAAAAAAAATATATATATATATATATATATATATATATATATATATATATATATATATATAAACATAGGAAGGGAGTACCACCTCTAGCTGGAAGAAGGGGGACCCATAGCCTCGGAGGAAACCACGCATAACGCATTAGAGGGAATGTTTAGATCCCCTCCAATACAGTTTCTGTGTGCTTTTCTCCTACCACCCCCTTCCTTGAATATTTTTTGTGCTTTATTATGCATTTGATGGTTACAAGATATACATGGGTTGATACAAAAATAATAATGCAAAGAGGTGCTTAAAGGTTATGGATCTCTTGAAGAACACAACAATGGGAAACATTGATGAATGTCACAGACGGGTTCGATCATTGTTGCAAGTCAAACACTTCTTCGAATTCCTCTGAAGTTGGACTAGTGCCCAAGACGCAACAGGCATTTCCCCTCTGAATCGCAACACTGAGGCGATATATATATATATATATATATATATATATATATATATATATATATATATATATATATATATATATATATATATATAATATATATATATATATATATAATATATATATATATATATATATATATATATATATATATATATATATATATATATATATACACACACACGCAAACACACATACACAGTACATTAGAAAACCGATGGTTAGAAAGGCGGAGACCAAGAGCAAACAACTAGATTCTACAGGTACAAATAAAAAATACACACACATATGCACATATATACTCACATAGTGACACACAGACACAAAGGTACAAAATATCCCCACATACACACAAAACAAATATCATATTGTATATATATATGACCTTGAAACAATGAACCATATGAGCTCATACATTTAGAACAAGGCGTCAATCAGCTGTACCAAATATAGCTCTCCAGTACTCATTTGTATATATAATTACTTCAATACAGTAGTGACAGTACACGTTATTCTTGTTAAAAGTATATTCTGTGTGTTCGTGGTTTATTAAAAATGTCCGAATGGGATAGGTCTTCTCTATATTTCTCATCCAATTAATAAGTTAATGTTACAGTTTGATTAAGAGTGTGGCATGTGTTGGTGATGGGTGTGTTTCGATGAGGCTCTCTTCAGCATCTTCGGAGGCAGAGGGAAAGTGGATAAAAGCAAAAGGTTATATATTATATAGATATACTATATAGGATGAGATGTTCGTCTAGGACAGAAGACGTGGTGGAATTGGTCTTGATCTTGAGGAAGGTAAGATGTAGGATGGCTGTTAATAATTGGACGAGTGTATATGATGTAGTGTTTCAGCTATGCACCGAGCACTAATCTACACACACACACACATGCAGCTCCAGCATGGAGTCCAGATCTTGTCAAGCACAAGACTAAATTGGAGAAGGTTCAGAGGTTTGTTAACAGACTAGTATCCAACTGAGGGGTATGAGGTACGAGGAGAGACTACGGGAATTAAACCTCACGTCACTGGAAGACAGAAGAGTTGGGGAGGAACATGATCACCACATACAAGATTCTCAAAGGAATTGATGGGATAGGTAAAGACAGATTATTTAACACAAGGGGCACACGCACTAGGGAGACACGGGTGGAAATTGAGTGTCCAAATGAGCCATCGAGACGTTAGAAAGAATTGTTGTTAGATGTGAGAGTAGTTGACAAATGCAATGCACATGGAAGTGATGTGGTGGAGGCTGACTCCATACAGTTTCAAATATACGTATGATAGAGCCCAATAGGCTCAGGAATCTGTACACCAGTTGAGCGACGGTTGAGAGGCGGGACCAAAGAGACAAAGCTCAACCCTCCGCAAGCACAACTAAGTGAATACAACTAGGCGAGTACACACACGCGCGCGCGCGCGTCTGTACACATATACATTAATTAATAGCTGCTAACCTAATTTGTATCCTTAAGTAATAAGAGTATTTACCAAAGGCATATGCAAAAATACATATACAAAATCCAATCTATTCCTGTATGCATACATCTGAGTGCCAGTCACTGTTGATGTATATACGTGATATGTGTATATTTGATGAATGAAAAGGAGAAAGAACAAAATATATAAAAGGGGTACAAACAAAATAAAATAGGACAAAAATAGGATAAGACAAATCAATCCATAACACCGTTATCTACCAGAGGAACAGGAGGGGTGGTTGCCCATTTTTTGAAAAGGGATAAGATACAGCTGGGGCCGATAAATTGGGAGAAATAGGATGAGAAGTGTTGACCAGACCACACACTAGAAGGTGAAGGGACGACGACGTTTCGGTCCGTCCTGGACCATTCTCAATTCGATTGTGAGAATGGTCCAGGACGGACTGAAACGTCGTCGTCGTCCCTTCACCTTCTAGTGTGTGGTCTGGTCAACATACTTCAGCCACGTTATTGTGTCTCATCGCCTGCACAGGATGTGAAGTATACGTAGAGGAAAATAGAAAAAGAAGCAATGATTGGAATGAAGGAAGGAAATTATTAGGGAAAAAAAGCACCAAGCTATTACGACTATATAGCACTGGGAAGGGGTCAGGATAAGGATTTGGGATGGGACGGGGGGGGAAAGGAATGGTGTCAAACCACTACTTGGACGGGTCGGGGGATTAAACGCGGACCTGCAGGAAGCGAGACCGTCGCTCTACCGTCCAGCCCAAGTGGTTGGACTGAAAGAGAGCAAATATTAATTACCAAATACCTGATACCGAAAGAATGATAACGAAACCCTGTTATCAAATAAACATTTGGGCATCAAAACTGTCATTAGGAAATATACAATAATTGAAAAAATAAAAACTATAAAAACAACGAATGTTTCTAGAAATATATTTGGAAACATAGAATGTTGACAGTTTTAATATTAAAAAAATAACACCTTTAATAATTATTATATAAGTAATAATTGTTTAATATTTAAGTTTATTATTATTATAATAATTATTAGTATGACTTGCAAATTAATAATAACAAAAACAAATATAATTAAAAACACTGATGAAACCTTTACTATTTTACTAGATATGTGACGATTTATTCACGTAAATGAGTTTACAAAAATTATATATCACCAGAGGCTCATTAACAGCCAAGATGCTACGTCGTATAGAACCCATTCCAATTTGCAAATTAGAATTACTATTCTGTACCCATTTCTATCATGAAATTGCTAACAACTATCATAGTAGAACTATTATATAAAATATGAAATATAACCATCGTTTGAGGTCACATAATGAGACTGATTCGGAACCCTTACATCCTGATTCTCCCATCCCGTGGGCGGTAGTGGACCCCATACCCATCCCGTGGCCGGTAGTGAAACATATTAAGAGGCTCATAATATACTCAGGAACTGAACCCCAAGATCCATCTAGCTTACCAAGTAACAATCTAGTGAACCTAGTTACACAATTTAATCTGTCAACAGTCTTTTACAACACAAGTGTTTCAAGAAGTTTACAACACTCTCTATACAGAGCAATTTACACCTGTAGTGAGCCAGTTACATTTGTTAATCATGCTCCATACCCATCCAATAGAGGGGCCGCTGTGGATAAGTTTACAATCATGTCCATGCACTACCTACAGTCAGCAAACGTTGGATATTTGGGTAAGCACAAATATACAGTCAGGATATTTGCTGAAATTTCTAGTACTACAGAATGCAGTACTTATACATTTCTTCAACATTTGTAACAGAGTCATCTCTGAATTCTGCGATTTCAGCATATTGAAATTGAAATAAGTTTATTGAGGTTTTAAAACACACAAAGGGATGAGGTAGCTCAAACTATTCTCACCCCATCCAGTACAACGTTTTCATATATATATAAACATATACATTCCTTCCTTTACACATGCAGTATGTGTCCAAGCATTGTTACATATACATGTACATAGTGACGAGGGAGGCGCTGCTTCTTAGTTACATAACAGCTCCCTAAATCAAGGACATACGACCACACAAGTGCCACGAGGGACAAACTATCGGATTAGCGTCCTGGTTTCACGAAGGGAGGAATTTCGCTATCATAATCATTCTTAATAAGCAATATTGAGGGGGACCAAAATTTCAGGTTATCATCAGATTGACAAACGAGTCATCGATAAATTTATTAGGATTAGTGGAAAAAAAATCATTTTCTTGACATGGTATAGATGTTTGACTGAGTACTCTAGATAATTGATATTTCTGTGATATATAGCAAAAATTTCAAAAATATCAGCTTAGCTGCATAACATTAAAAAAATATTATAGTTTATTCTCTTAACAGCCATATTATCTGCCAAGTTATGTGTTAACTAACACCAAGAATGATGAAGAAAATAATAATAATAATTTTATTATTATTATTATTATTATTATTATTATCAACTGCTTTCGAAAACCTCTACAGGAGAAACTTCTGAAAATAAACCTAATTTAGCATATTCCTTGTTTTAGCAGTGGACAAAGCCTTGCGAATCGATTCTCATTTCTTGGGAGGGAACGATCGTATATTATTCATAACTAAACATCTTCATTAAATATTATATCACAACATTTCTTCTTTATATGAGAAAACCACTTGATGGAAGGAGCATCTGAAGATCTTTTACAGATTTCTAGCCTTTCGAGCAATGTTAATTGTATCTCCCTTGAAGCATGATGATAACCTAACTCGTTATCATACATCCAAATAAATATATCTTCAATTTTAATGTTGAAAATATTCAAGGACTAAATTAAACTCTCAATGTATATCCACCCCAGAATGAGGCTCACCCTCTCGGTATATATCCAATCCGCTCATCTATAATCCTATTCCCAAACCAGTTCTCCTTTATATCCTTCACAGAACAAAATTTTTCCTCCTTGAACTGATTGTTGTGAGTACAAGCCTATTCCGACAGTTTCAGTTTTTCTGATCTGTTTTATGCAGCTTCTTTTTGGCCCCTCACTCACTCACTCACTCACTCACTCACTCACTCACTCACTCACTCACTCCCTGTATATGTTAACACTTAGGCTAAGAAACTTACACCTAAACTACAACATACATAATATACACAAGATTGTACAAATGTGAGGCAGATAACCCATGCAGTTTGGGGGTTATCAGTGTAGAACTGATATCGTTGAAAGGTCGTGAGCCTGATATCGTTTTTAGAGAAGACCAATCTAAGGAAACAACACATCAAAGCAACCCACTAAAACAACCCACCGAAACGACAAGATATCAGAGATCTGAGAGATATCTTGAGAGATATCTTGAGATACCGTGAGAGACAAGCTCGTAACTCGACTACTGATGACTAAATGAAACGACTAAATAAACAAACAAATTACCAAGTACGTCGGAGCACAGTAAAGCTTAGATGGTCATAATTACATCAAAGATTATAGGTGATAACGACTCAACCAGGCAATTCTGAAGCCTCTGTATCTACCAGTACTATGGAGAAGGACCCAACTACTTGCGTCTTTACTTTGCAAGTATGTGGCAAGTTTTTAAGTCCCACCAGTCTCTCCAATTGCTGTCGGAAGACCAATGGCCCTTGCATCTTGAAAGGTTGGCGTTCAATTGTTGAGTTCAAGTGATTGGGCACTGTTTCTTCACTCCCGTCCTGAGATTCTAGATCTTTGTGTTCATACTCCAGCTCCTTGTCCTCATAAACTATCTCCTTAGTCCTCATTTCCCTCCTAAGTGCTCCGTGGTCATACTGGGTTAAGGCTGTCTCATTATCTCATCTCCCTCATCTTATCTCCCTTCAGCATCACAAAATATACCGTACGGAAAATCCTCTTCGACACTGATGTTAATGCAGACTTAGTGCCAAAGTCAGTCCCAACATCATATATATATTTCTCAACCGGCACGCTAATCTTACACACTTCTTCACACGCAGAAATCACAATAGCGTGATGGATCATATGAACAAATTCACAAGGCGCATCTAGGATCCTCTCGAACCTAGGTTTCGAACCCTCATCACGGCCCTTGTGAATTTGTTTACATACTTCTTTGAAGCATAATTAAAAAGCAAAATTCGCTACAAATCCTAGGGCCGTCTAAGACTAGTCGACCACAAAATAAAGCCAAAATATCAGTAGAGTGCTTTGATTTGATTGAGTGTTGCCGCCGAAGGCGGCTAGTTTATTGTGCACCCCATACTCATCCTGTGAGCGGTAGCGCAAAAGCATTACAGAGGGCACAAATGGTCTTTATCAGTGCTGTTGATCATAATCCTGGTATTTGTTTTTTTTGGGGGAGATCTGTGACAATAATCTTCCAAGATAAGAACGGAAGATCTTAATTATATTTTAAAAGCAAAAATATTTTGACGAAAACGAGGTGGAATGAGAGTCTTGAGTGAAGTAAAGAGATATATGTCAAAGACTTTGTCATTGCTGTAATGTTTAACAGGTTACAGGTTACTAGTAGGTTACAGATAAATAGGTTACAGAGCAAAGGATGGCTCTGTAACCTGTTTACACATGAGTGGTCTTTTATACTCAGGTGTAAATGACCTGGGGAACTGGATGTGATTTTTTATGATTTCGTGAAAATCTAATTATTTAACTGATTATTTGAATTTATTAACAATAATTATTCCTTTTGCGGGCACACTTAAGACAGACATACAGACATACAATCATACAGAGGCTTCGTTCCCAACATAGTATACAAAGCTAGTATACCCAGTGGTAGTATACCACTGGTTGGTATACTACCAGTAGTGGAAGTATATCACCAGTGTTTGATGATCTTCAGATTATTATGCACCATAGACTTGGTCATTCCATCACAAAGGTAACCACCATATATACATATATCATATATCTTCTGTTCCCCCATGGAAAGGTATAGAGATCTGTTAGACGTCATAGAGAGTAGTGAGTTAGTGAGCACTCAACCACAGGTAATAGTTAACAATCTTAACTTCTGCTTTAACAATCCTAACCAGCACAGGTACACTCTCGTCTGTCTTACATAGACGGGGTTTGAGAGGTGTTCTCCTGCGTATTGTGGCGTGGGTTATAGAGCATTAAACCACAGGTGTTTGAAATGTTTTTTACAAAATTTGTTGTAAATGGAAACCACTTCTGTACAATTTTGGCTTCAACTACATCTTTTATTTTATCCTAGAAGTTTAGGCCAGTGTGGGTGACTGCCCAGTGAGTTTCACTGGAGGTGTAAAATATATTTCAAGTCACATTAAAGAAAACCTTAAAAATATCTTATTTAGAAGACAAATTTGATAAGATATTGTTACTCCAGATGTCAGTCAAGAGATTTTTTTCGTTCACGTAAACAATAAAGTATACCGTCAGTAAACCTAGAAGCAACTGAGATGGAAAAAAAATCTACATTTTTTTGCTAGAAATCTGGAAAAAAATGTTTTCTGTACCTCCCCCTAGACCTTTCTCTCTCTCTCTCTCTCTCTCGTGTAATTTTAAACTCACACTGTTACTGGAACATTAGGAATGAGAAATTCTGGTGCCACAGCCAGTTGCAAACCGTCAAGAAATATCTTACAAAATCCGACAAACATTTGCGGGTTATGCTGTGTTGGCCTTGTTGTGTTGTTGCCTATTCTTGTAAATGTTCTTTGTAGGGGAGGAGGTCCTCTTGTTTTGAAAATAATGTTAGTGTTTCCTCTGCGCTCTTTGTTGCTTTTGTTCTGCACTGAAAACACACAGAATATACTCAATGAGGTTAGAAACGAAGATGATAATTGAGAAGAAGAAAAACAACAGCAATAACGAATAACAGGATGAAGACAAGAGAAGAACAACTATAACAAGAACACTAGAAACACCGAATAATGATTCTACTACATCTCCCCCGCGCCATTACTGCTACCACTGAAAGTGGTACTTAAACTGCTATGGTCGGCATTACATGTTAACTACAAGTACTGCAGCTTCAACTTCTACTGTATATGTTAACATTATTGCTAGTGAAATTACAACTGTTACTCTTAAACTACTTTACAAGTACAACTGCTACTGCTGCTGCTACTACTACTCATCTTTATGACTAACTATTGAAACTACTACTAAAAGTACGACTACTACTATCACTGTCAGTGATAATAATAATAATAATAATAATAATAATAATAATAATAATAATAATTCAAATAATACCTAGAACATAGAATCATATCTTAGCAAAAAAATATTTAATATGCTGAATTATTTTCATTATTCCAAACAAATATATTTTCCTCTCTGTTTATACAGCTTGTATATAAACTAAGCTAAAAACCATCTAAGCTGGAAGTTAAATCATTTAAGCTTAATGTTGTAAATTGTTCATCAATCTAGACTTAAATTTTGATTTGAAAACTTTTCTGACAAAATTTATATATCTGAGTGTGGGAAAATATTAACAATAAAATTAGCAATAAGTATGATGAGAAATATTCAGGGGTATACATCTCTGAGATGTGTTCATACATATATACATCTATATAGTATATAGTATGTATAGTATACATATATAGTATACTATACATACATATAGTATACATCTCTTTACTCGGTGAATATACACTAAGAGTGTATCTTTGCTCTACATTATGTTCAGAATTATAAGTATACTTTCTGGTTGGTCAGTAAGTAAATTAATGATTGCCTTAATAAGCCTTCAAAGGATGATAGACTTTCAACCTTACACCAGACTGGCTGGTTGATAAGTAATCTATTATAGCAGCCTTAATAACCCTCCAGAGGCTGATAGGCTCTAAGCCCACCACTAAACCATAGAGTATAATAGCAAACACAAGTCAAATAATTCCACATTACTTTTACATAAACTTACAAACAGAAAAAAAAATAATGTTTCTCATGAAACCCATAAGAAAAACGATGTATATTCAAGCCACAAACACAAAAAACAAAAAAACATTCAATCATGGTCTTCAGAATGAATACTGGAACAAATAACTAGAAATAAATTGACGAAGGAATGCAAACAGAGATAAAACTGATAAGACGATGAATCACAATAACGTGGCTGAAATATGTATTTCATTGTCAAGTTCATCGACTTAAGAATTAGTCCAGGACGGACCGAAACGTCGTCGTCCCTTCACTTTCTAGTGTGTGGTCTGGTCAACAAAACTGAGAACATATTTATATATATATATATATATATATATATATATATATATATATATATATATATATATGTCGTACCTAGTAGCCAGAACTCACTTTTTGACCTACTATTCAGGGCCCGATTTGCCTAATAAGCCAAGTTTTCATGAATTAATTGTTTTTCGACTACCTAACCTACCTAACCTAACCTAACCTAACTTTTTCGGCTACCTAACCAAACCTAACCTATAAAGATAGGTTAGGTTAGGTTAGGTAGGGTTGGTTAGGTTCGGTCATATATCTACGTTAATTTTAACTCCAAAAAAAAAAAATTGACCTCATACATAATGAAATGGGTAGCTTTATCATTTCATAAGAAAAAAATTTGAAAAAATATATTAATTCAGGAAAACTTGGCTTATTAGGCAAATCGGGCCTTGAATAGTAGGCCAAAAAGTGAGTTCTGGCTACTAGGTACGACATATATATATATATATATATATACATATATATATATATATATATATATATATATATATATATATATATATATATATATATATATATATATATATATATATTATATTTTGACCCGTTTATTGAGGCCAGAACATGGAAGAACGTAAACAAAGCTGGTGTTCTTCTATATAATGAGGAACAAATTCATTGTTACAAGCCTTCCTGCATTGTACTGAGAACTTGGAACATTATTGCAGGTGTGGTTGTGTAGTTATTAGGAACAAGCCGGTGTTTTAAATGCTTATCTACATTAATGAGGAAGAAACAAGTGTTTCTCTACATGAATGAGAAAGAATTAAATGTTTATCTTCATTAATAAGAAAGAAGCAAGTGTTTCTCCACATTAATGAGGAAGAAACAAGTGTTTCTCTACATGAATGAGAAAGAATTAAGTGTTTCTCTACATTAATGAGGAAGAAACAAGTGTTTCTCTACATGAATGAGAAAGAATTAAGTGTTTCTCTACATTAATGAGGAAGAAACAAGTGTTTCTCTACATTAATGAGAAAGAATTAAGTGTTTCTCCACATTAATGAGAAAGAATTAAGTGTTTCTCTACATTAACGAGGAACAAGCCAGAGCTGCACTGTTTCTCCATCAATAAATAATAAACCAGTGTTACGAATGTTTCTCCACATAAATGAGGAACAAGCAAATGTTTCTCCACATAAATGAGAAACAAGCAAATGTTTCTCCACATAAATGAGGAACAAGCAAATGTTTCTCCACATAAATGAGAAACAAGCAAATGTTTCTCCACATAAATGAGAAACAAGCAAATGTTTGTCTACATTATTCAAGACCAAACCAGTGCTGCGTTTCTCACCATTAATGAGGAACAAGCCAGTGTTCAAAGTATTCCAGTACATTAATGAGAAGCAAGTCAGAGAATGAGAAGCAAGTCAGAGAATGAGAAGCAAGTCAGAGAATGAGAAGCAAGTCAGAGAATGAGAAGCAAGTCAGAGTTACAAATTTTGTCGAACATAAATGTGGAACAAGTCAATGTTACATGGATGGTAGGAAAATAATTTATGGTTTGGTTTTATTTATATAAAAGTATTTCCAAGTATTTCAGCGGGTTTTGCGCCGTTTTCTGTGATTATTTACACTAAATGCGCCAACTGTGAGGCGAATATTAGTTTCGTGATATCAAAAGAAATATTGATTTTGCATCGTCGATATCATGAATAATGTGATTTTGGTAACGGATATGTTGTGTAGATAGCAGGTGTCAAGCATCGTATGTTTGAAGCAGGTGTCAAGCATCGTATGTCAGAGGTAGGTGTCAAGCATCGTATGTTTGAAGCAGGTGTCAAGCATCGTATGTCAGAGGTAGGTGTCAAGCATCGTATGTTTGAGGTAGGTGTC
This sequence comes from Procambarus clarkii, assembly GCF_040958095.1. NCBI lineage: Eukaryota > Metazoa > Arthropoda > Malacostraca > Decapoda > Cambaridae > Procambarus > Procambarus clarkii. The sequence goes on along the minus strand of NC_091216.1, from coordinate 31,671,297 downwards.
AAGCATCGTATGTCAGAGGTAGGTGTCAAGCTTTATATGTTAGAGGTAGGTGTCAAGCCTTATATGTTAGATTTAGGTGTCAAGCTTTATATGTTAGAGGTAGGTGTCAAGCCTTATATGTCAGAGGCAGGTGTTGATAATTGTTTTCTTAGAGGCAAGTGTCAAACAGGTACATAGTTAGCATTTATCAAAGACAATATGTTTACAACATGTGCCAAACATTGTATTTTAGAATGAAGAGTCAAAACATTAAATGTTAGAAGCAAATTTCAAACACTGTGTGTTGAAGGAAATCAAAAGCTACCTATAAATAATAATATATATATATATATATATATATATATATATATATATATATATATATATATATATATATATAAACAATCTTTGGACAACACCCACCAGTGGGACTCGAACCCAGAAAGCACAACTACCTTCCAGTAGCTGGCATAACTAGTATGCTTTAACCCACTACGCCATCAGACCTTACAAAAGAAGTAGATAGTTCGAGATATATATATCTCAAACATCTCTACCTCCCGAAGGCACCAGATGAGTGAGGGGTCAGTCTGCAATTTTCGTCAAGCCACTGTCAATGTGAGAGAACTCGTGTCCAGCTTATAAGCTGGACACGAGTTCTCTCACATTGACAGTGGCTTGACGAAAATTGCAGACTGACCCCTCACTCATCTGGTGCCTTCGGGAGGTAGAGATGTTTGAGATATATATATCTCGAACTATCTACTTCTTTTGTAAGGTCTGATGGCGTAGTGGGTTAAAGCATACTAGTTATGCCAGCTACTGGAAGGTAGTTGTGCTTTCTGGGTTCGAGTCCCACTGGTGGGTGTTGTCCAAAGATTGTTTATCTTCACTTGTGGTTTATGCAAGTATAGGCATATATATATATATATATATATATATATATATATATATATATATATATATATATATATATATATATATAGGGGGGTACCACCACTGGTGCAATTATAGGGACCCACAGCCTCAGAGAAGGGAACACAGAGCACTCAGGGAAAAACTTGACATTTAACTCTGAATACGAAAGAGTGTTCACTTCTCCTACCACCCCCTTTTTTTATTTATTATGATGTACACTTTATTATGCAAGGTTATACAGTTACATATCTGATTTTATACAAAAAATAAACATATATATATATATATATATATATATATATATATATATATATATATATATATTAAAAGAAAAGGGGTGGTAGGAGAAGAAAATATCAAAGTGTTCAGTGAGGATCCACAAGGTCTTCATTGAGTACTCTTTATTTTCTTCTCCGAGGCTATGGGTCCCTACACTTGCACCAGAGGTGGTAGCCCTCCACCTCTGATTGAGAATGATTCTGTTTTCACATTTATTATAATATTAATATTTAATAATATTTAATATTATTAATACTAGTAGCAGAATAAGGGGCATTGTAATTTCTTATAGAAATCAAATTGTTAATAATAATGATATTATTAATATTATCATTAGTATTTATATATAAAGAGGGTTTTATATAAATTAGTATTTATATAGAAGAGGGTTTAATCTACAAGCTTTACATGAGATCTCTTTTAACACTCTCAGCTGTAATAAACTGGCCTCACTGCATTCCATTAGTTGCTATACTTACCATACAGTCTATGGAAACAACTGAATTAGTATTTCCACAATCCACAATCCTATGTGGATTGTGGATCCACATGGGATCCACAATCCACAATCCACAATCCATAAATTCCACAATCCTATGTAAACACTCCATATTTAGGCCATGTAACCTGATAACGCGCTGGATACAGGCTATTGTACACTGCATTTAGGGTCATATACATAGGTGTGTGAATTACATATTAACACGAACGGTGTATGCTGCGTATTATAGAATTTATTTTTTTATTTTGTGATCTCCATTTCTACTAAATCCAAATTGCCTTTTAGATTATATTTAGAAAGCGGTATTTTTTACATCAGCCGTTATATTGTTTCGTTTCTTCATATATTGCAAGTCAATCTAAATATATATATATATATATATATATATATATATATATATATATATATATATATATATATATATATATATATATATATATATATATATATATATATTGAAAATATGATATTCAGATTGAGACGAAATAAGAATGAATATTTTTGAGAAATCAACAAATTTCCTCTTTAATTTGTGATGGTATCATTTCAATTAGATGCCAAATAATTTATGCTAAATGTTATAATGTGGTATAAATAAAACTTGGTATATAAAATATACAAATTTGGAGCAGTTTAAGGAAGCAAATTAAATATACATGAAGAATACAAATGTTAGCATAATGGTGTATAATTTAATGAATTTTAATATATACATTCAAGAGCCATAGCTTCTTTACCCCACGTGGCAAATAGGATGTCGAAATATAGGTTAGAATATAGCAATGGAATCGAACTTTGGCGGATTTAGTTATCTCATAATGCTTCATGTTTTTGTTAGAGAGATTTACTCACCTTAGTTGCTGGGATTTTTGGTGAATAAAACGTCTAAATCCTCATGAAACACCATGAGACTCACTACTATGACCTCATGAATCACTATCAGACTATTGAACCTGTCACTGGTTACTCACCTGGTCATTAACCTTTTATGTTACTGAAATACAATGAAATATATTTATTATGTAAGTTGACCAGACCACACACTAGAAGGTGAAGGGGCGACGACGTTTCGATCCGTCCTGGACCATTCTCAAGTCCTTCTTGACATCTTTACTACATCTTTACTTCTTTACTTTACTACATCTTTACTTCTCCTACATCTTTATTATGTAAAGTACCATGTAAAGTTTTATATACAAATTCGATCCTAAACGCTCTTGATATATCAGTGACGTAGAAAATTATTTTTATCCATTTCCTTATTATCTTTATGACAGAATATAACCCACTAGTTCCGGCAATAAAATATGTTATGCTGAAGGTTGTAGTACATGATCTTAGTAGATATGATCGTTTCTTATATACTGTTAAAGTAACTCTAAATTGTCATCCTCTGTTTCCCCCCCTTTTCTAACTTTGCAGTTATTCTCATTCCTATTTTCTTAATAAACCTTTCGTTCTCATTATTATTTTCATCATCATTCATCACTGTCACCATCTTCAATAATCAGCGGTGCAATGTTGCAAATTGTTAAAATAACTCTTAATTGTCACCCTCTGTTCCCTCCTTTTTAACTTTGCAGTTATTCTCATTCCTATTTTCTTAATAAACCTTTCGTTCTCATTATTATTTTCATCATCATTCATCACTGTCACCATCTTCAATATTCAGCGGTGCAATGTTGCAAAGTGCAACACTTTTGAAATCATTTCCAGACCACAGGAACTATCGCGACAGCCACTAATTTGTTCAGCGCAGTGCCTCTTCCTTCACTACGCTGACAGCTGCCCCTCCCCTGCCTTTCTCTCTCAGCCTCGTATATAGGTAGTCAATACTCATTCTAGTTCAGAAGTTGGCAATTTGCCTGTCATGGGGGAAGAGGGAAGCCTGCCGTCAAGAGTGTGGCGTATCTTTAATCACGATATTTGGCACTTGTCTGGAGATGCGACGCCTTGTCAAAGGGGGAAATGTCAAACGCTTCAATTGGGGAGTTGTGCTATTAATAATGCAATACACACGCGCGCGCACACGCGCACACATGTACAGAAGATTCAGCGGTATGCCACCAGACCTGTCCCGGAACTGAGAGGTATGAGCTACGAGGAAAGGCTGAAGGAGCTGAATCTCACGTCCCTAGAAAACAGAAGAGTAAGGGGAGACATGATAAGCATCTACAAAATTCTCAGGGGAATTGACAGGGTGGACAAAGACAAACTCTTCAGCACGGGTGGAACACGAACAAGGGGACACAGGTGGAAACTTAGTACCCAAATGAGCCACAGAGACATTAGAAAGAATTTTTACAGTTTCAGAATAGTTAGTAAATGGAATACACTAGGAAGTGATGTGGTGGAGGCTGACTCCATACACAGTTTCAAATGTAGATATGATAGAGCCCAGTAGGCTCAGGAATCTGTACACCAGTTGATTGACAATTGAGAAGCGGGACCAAAGAGACAAGGCTCAACTCCCGCAAGCACAAATACGTGAGTACAAATAGGCGAGTACACGCACACACACACACACACACACACACACACACACACACACACACACACACACACACACACACACACACACACACACACATACACACACACAGCACATATAGCACATATAGGTGAGTACATATAGGTGAGTACACACACACACATACACAGATGCGGGACCAAAGAGCCAGAGCTCAACCCTCGCAAGCACAACTAGGTGAGTAACTAGGTGAGTTACACACTGCCTACATGAGACCAGTCTTGGAGTATGCCGCCCCATCATGGAGCCCTCACCTGAAGAAACACATAAGGAAACTGGAAAAGATTCAGAAGTTTGCGACGAGACTCGTCCCAGAGTTACGAGGGATGGGATATGAAGAGCGCCTGAAGGAACTGAACCTGACGACACTAAAAGAAAGAAGGGGGAGGGGGGGATATGATAGGAACTTATAAAATACTCAGGGGGATTGACAGTGGAAATAGACTAAATGTTCATGCTGAATATTAACAGAACGAGGGGACATGGATGGAAGCTGGGAACTCAGATGAGTCACCAGAGATGTTAGAAAGTTTTCTTTTAGTGTGAAGATAGTGGAAAAATGGAATGCACTTAAGGAACAGGTTGTGGAAGCAAACTCTATTCATAACTTTAAAACTAGATATGATCGGGAAATAGGACAGGAGTCATTGCTATAAACAACCAATAGCTAGAAAGGCGGGATCCAAGAGTCAACGCTCGATCCCGCAGGCACAAATAGGTGAGTGCGCACAGTTTCTTTCACCCTGATGCACCTGTTCATCTAGCAGTAAATAGATACCTGGGAGTTAGACACCTGCTACGGACTGCTTCCTGTGTATGTGTGTGTGTGTTAAGAGAGAAATATATAGTAGATATAATACGCCAAAAAGAGATTGGTTAGAAAGGCGGGGTCCAAGAGCTAATAGCTCGATTCTGCAGACACAACTATTAAATACAAATAGTAAAATACACACACACACACACACACACACACACACACACACACACACACACACACACACACACACACACACACACACTCACACACACACACTACACCTGTGGGTCACGCGTTCAATCATACGTCCCCTGAATTGACCATGGAATTTGTTAATCTCTAATATCAAATTGCCATACACATAAATGATAATAATTGCGAGTGTGTGTACCCTTCACGCACACTTAATGACGCGTGCATGTGTATGTGTGTGTGTATGTGTGCGTGTATGTGTGTGTGTGTGTGTGTGTGTGTGTGTGTGTGTGTGTGTGTGTGTGTGTATGTGTGTGTGTGTGTGTGTGTGTGTGTGTGTGTGTGTGTGTGTGTGTGTGTGTGTATGTGTGTGTGTGTGTGTGTGTGTGTGTGTGTGTGTGTGTGTGTATGTGTGTGTGTGTGTGTGTGTGTGTGTGTGTGTGTGTGTGTGTGTGTGTGTGTGTGTGTGTGTGTGTGTGGCACCAGGGAAGTGTACCCTGTGAACTCGTATAATTTATATATATATTATTTAAGTAGGTCAGTAGAGAGAATGAGGGATCACGTGGCGTGAAAATTCATTGGTAATTTTATGAAGTTTGTTGTGTCAGTAATATATATATATATATATATATATATATATATATATATATATATATATATATATATATATATATATATATATATATATATATATATATATATATATATGTCGTACCTAGTAGCCAGAACGCTCTTCTCAGCCTACTATGCAAGGCCCGATTTGCCTAATAAGACAAGTTTCATGAAATAATTGTTTTTCGACTACCTAACCTACCTAACCTAACCTAACCTAAGTTTTTCGGCTACCTAACCGAACCTAACCTATAGAGATAGGTTAGGTTAGGTTAGGTAAGGTTGGTTAGGTTCGGTCATATTTCTACGTTAATTTTAATTCCAATAACAAAAAATTGACCTCATACATAATGAAATGGATAGCTTTATCATTTCATAAGAAAAAAAATTAGAGAAAATATATTAATTCAGGAAAACTTGGCTTATTAGGCAAATCGGGCCCTGCATAGTAGGCTGAGAAGTGCGTTCTGCCTACTAGGTACGACATATATATATATATATATATATATATATATATATATATATATATATATATATATATATATATATATATATATATATTTATATATATATCAATACACACGAATATCACTGTACACAACACCTTGCGAAACCTGTACATCTTTCCGTAGTCACGGCGGCTCTGTTGATATTTATTTAGACATTTGTCTTGCTTGGAATCTTCACAACACGAGGTTGTTATTGTTATAAACAACCTCAGTGTGCTTGGGGGCTCATGAACCACCACAACGGTTGAGGGGAAAATGATGTACAGGTTTCGCAATTGGTTGGGTGTTATTGTTATTGTTAGCCACCCCTGACCTGTGGCTTACTGCAACCGTATTGAGCAAGGGGCTGATACCGCCTCCCCCCCCCTTCCCCTACCTTCCCCCCTCCCCCTTCCCCTACCTTCCCCCCTCCCCCTTCATGGGGTTGATGGAACTAAAATAACTATTCCCAAACCAGCATTTTCTGTATGTTGTTTTAACTTTTGCTTCTCAGAAGGAAATGTCCATGTAGCACGGGCTATGGCGAGCCCGTAAAAAGGCCCCCTGTGTTATTAATGGTTATTTGTACAGCATGTTGTTTGGGTTGGGTCGGGCGGCAGCGCCTCGGTCCCGGCATCTTAGACACCAAAGACCTTCGATGCATATTTATATATATATATATATATATATATATATATATATATATATATATATATATATATATATATATCAGTTTTTGTGTATAAGTATCCAAGATAATAAATCAACTCACGTCATTATCTTTATCTTTATAAGAAATACATAGTTTCATTTTTCTTATGAGTTCGTCCAACATTGCGTATAAAACCAGTTTCATAGTTACTTTACACTGCTAGCTTTCAAGAGAGATCAAAAAGTGTATAGAAAATGAAAAAGAGCTTTGGCATGTCAACCCAAATCCGACAAATCCTCAGCACGTCGTTTTGATCAGAATCCAGGATTGTCCTGCAGCAAAACAGGAGATCAGCCTCTTAACCCCAACCCTCGCCAAAATATACCTGATTCATCAGGAATTGTTTTGTTTACGTAGCATATTGAACACTGAACCACCACAACATCTGAAAGGAAAGACAGCTGACTACCTTCTAGAATTGATGTTGGGTGGGTATATTGGTGACGCAGAGGGAGTAATATTGGGGATGGAGAATGAGTTTTTAATGGTGGGGGGCTATGGGAGTGTGTTTAAGAGTGTTTCCGCATATTATTGGAGACCAAGCCATTACTGGAGTGTTGGAGATCCACCAAGCCAGTACTAAAGGGTTTACAGACCCACCAAGCCAATACTAAAGGGTTTACAGACCCACCAAGCCAGTACTAAAGTGTTACCGACCTACCAAGCCAGTACTTAAGTGTTACCGACCCACCAAGCCAGTACTAAAGTGCTGAAGATCCACCAAGCCAGTACTAAAGTGCTACAGACCCACCAAGCCAGTACTAAAGTTCTGGAGACCCACCAAGCCAGTACTAAAGTGTTACAGACCCACCAAGCCAGTACTAAAGTGCTGAAGATCCACCAAGCCAGTACTAAAGTGTTACAGACCCACCAAGCCAGTACTAAAGTGTTACAGACCCACCAAGCCAGTACTAAAGTGTTGGAGACCCACCAAGCCAGTACTAAAGTGTTGGAGACCCACCAAGCCAGTACTAAAGTGTTACAGACCCACCAAGCCAGTACTAAAGTGTTGGAGACCCACCAAGCCAGTACTAAAGTGTTGGAGACCCACCAAGCCAGTACTAAAGTGTTGGAGACCCACCAAGCCAGTACTAAAGTGTTGGAGACCCACCAAGCCAGTACTAAAGTGTTACAGACCCACCAAGCCAGTACTAAAGTGTTACAGACCCACCAAGCCAGTACTAAAGTGTTGGAGACCCACCAAGCCAGTACTAAAGTGTTGGAGACCCACCAAGCCAGTACTAAAGTATTTCAGACCCACCAAGCCAGTACTAAAGTGTTGGAGACCCACCAAGCCAGTACTAAAGGTATAGTAACATCAACCGTGAACTGCTGGTATTTAAGGACGAGAAAGCTAGTTCTCCATAGGATCTAATCGTGCTCAAAAGGTGTTGGAAACCACCACGTAGTATCAAGTCTCAAATACACTATCCCTCTGAGGGATAGGTAAGGGATAGGGATATCCATCCACTCTCCAAGCATCCTCCACCTCGGCATGTATATATATATATATATACCTGCTCAGGATAGGGGATAGCGAAAGCACAAGCAAACTATATACTCGGGGACATACCATCATGCAAGTATTACATATTCAGTGGGTGTGTAGCACGAAAAAGGAATATGTTATCAGAAAAAAAGTGCTTCACTACAGGTAGTGTATTTTTTTCTATTTTTTTTTTAGATGGAGTGGACTTGATGCGATGGGCAGAGTGTGGGATCGTGTTAGCAAAGCAGGATAGAGTTTAGGATTGTTTTATCATGATAGATCAGTGTAGCATCGTGTTAGTAAAGCAGGATAAAGTGTAGGATTGTGTTATCAGGGTATGATAGATAGGGGAGGGGGGTAGGATTATGTTAAGAGAGCAGCACACAGAGTAGGATTAAGTCATCAAGGCAGGTTATAGAGTGTAGGATCGTTATCTCGGCCCATTAGAGAGTATAGGATTGTATTGTCAGGGTAGGATTGAGTGCAATATTGTGTTAATGACACCAGAACATAGTGTAGAACTCTCTTTTTTAACCAAAGCTGTGCAGAACATAACATTGTTTCTTACCAAGACCGAACATAGCGTAGGATAAATTTCAGACTCAAGAGTAAGGGATTGTATAGACACAAGTTAAGGATGCAGGGAAGAGTGTAGTATTGTGTTAGGGATGCAGGGAAGGTTATCATTGTTTTTTAGAACCTCGTAGCACCTTGGAGCTCATAAACTGTTTAATAAATACAAACTCAACTGATGTGATTGAGGAAAAATGAACAGGTTTCGTAAGTGGACGCGTAAATACTTGGTGAACCCAGTAATCTTATATACATGGATAAAATTCTTGCATATTTCTATAGTAAATTCAGACGATGAGAGGACAAGACGCCGTCGACAAGACGGCGTCTGTGAAGAGTAGAGGCAGGAAAGATTATTTTAAATGAAGTCTATAATCTATTAGAATGATTTAGAGACCCCTAATATGACTTAAGAGAGCATTGTTTATGTCTGCAAACTTAATACTCCTTATGTATTCCTTGAGTCTGTCATTCGGTGTTCTGTGTTCTAAGACCTGTTGGCTCAGAGTTTCCATTCACATTGATCAAGGCTCATGAACATACACTCATGTCTGCAGTTCCATAGATTAGTTTATTTGTTATGTACCTAAACTCCAGTGGGCCGCAGTGGAAAGTTCACCATCGTATTCGCAGTTCCTTAGGAATTATTTGAGTAAATATATATCGCTTAATATGACAGCTTGCCGCTCTGACAGATGTCAGACGAACATTTAAAAAAATAGTATAGAAATCACCAAAATGAATGTAGAATATATTATTATGAACCTAAAATAAGATATAAGGCCTTCGTTCTTACATTATTACAAAATAACGCTTGTATGACGTTTTTGCTGTTTATTTAAGAAATGTGTGAAATTACCTATAACGAAAGCATATTCGCAAACTGGACTATTGAACAGAGAACAATCATTGTACATAACACGTTTTTGGACAAATTATATTTATTAAACAAGTTATTTGTCTAAAAATGTCAACAACAACCTTGCGATCAATTTATTTGGAGGAATTTTTGATCAAAAAATTCCCCCTACGGCCTTAGTTTTAGGGCATCAAAAATATTAACATAGCTAAAATAACCTAAGCCTTTTATAATTAAGAAATAAACAAATGCCATTAGCTAATGGATGATATTTAAACAACTGACAAATGTAATGTTTAATGAGGGTGTGTGTCTTGCACCGATATTATTTGTAAAACAGACATGTTGGAATGTTGTAAATGCAATGTTTACTCGGTGACAGATCGTGAAAATGCGTCCTGTTCGCCGGCAAATACGGTATATTATCCAGTATGTTATCTAAGTGATAACATGTATGGAATATGTTATCACTTAGAACAATACAATCGAGAAGCTACCTACGGAATGTCTCACGGTAACTAGTCATAACAAGTGGAGTTCCTCAAGGACCATGCACTCTTTGGGACCCGCTCTAATCTTTAGTGAGTTGATAACAGATTTTGTTGCATGATATCAAAACTAACTGATAACGGAGAACAGTATCAACACCACTAGATTGTTTTAGATACCATGTTGAATTTTATACCTTAAAAAAATATAATAAATGACATCTGAGATTGAATGTTAATACGTAAATTCAAATTAATTAAAAAATAATATCGAAACGTAATTGAAAGTAATTGAAAAAAACAGAACTGGATGTGAAAGGCGTTAATGATATAGAATGAAGATAATATTGTACTAAAACAGAGAAATTGACCAACTAAGATTTTTTTTATTTCATTAGTAGATCTTCTGAGTTTCAGTTCTGAATTGATCATTGCTGTGTCCTATTTAACAAAATTGTATACAGTTTTGAGCCATATATTTCAGGGATGAACTGGCTCAGTTAAGAGGGTGCAGAGTAACGAGGGGTCAAGATAGTGTCCGGAATTGATAATAAATCAAACGAAACATTTAAAAAACGTGAAATTATTAAATCTTAAAATTAAGTCAATGCAATTTTGTGTTAATTATCGAACAGCATGAAAATCTTTATGCAGAAAAACCTACATTAACATTGACTAATAAAACTTAACATGCAAATCTGATGATAATAATTGGTAAATAATTTGTAATCTATTACAAAAAATATTGCTTTAATCAGCCTTGAGCAACGAAGTATTATAGTTTACCTAATACAAGTTTCAAATTTATCAAATAGCATGACAATCTTGATTTAGAAATTTGCAGTAATATTAAAGTGATTTAGAAATATACAGTAATATTAGAGATTGGACAATATTATTACACTGCAATATAATCACAATATTATATTACAGCACATAGTATTATCAAATCAAACTTAACCCACAATAATGATTATAAATTACAATAAAAATTCAAGCCAAACAATGACAAATCTTAATTATAATCGATTAGAAAATATAGTGACCAGCTTACCCTAAAATATAATTAAAACAAATGCTATACACCCGTTGAAAAATAAATTTAATATTACTTATCTTATTAATAATAAATCACTGTTGACTACGAAGAAACGAAACAGGAAATTCCTTAAGTATTTTCATATTCATCGATACACGTTCAGAAAGTTCATCTTCACTTAATAATATAACATATTTGTAAATATATAAATAAAGACAATAATAGTATAAATTCAAAGTATATATTTTAAAAAATTATTTTGGCTGATATTTACGCACATGTCTGCTTAATTTATAATATACTAATTTAACAAATATATATTTAAGGAATTACAGGGAGAGAGATTACAATATCCTAGACACAATTACTTGGGTAGCAAATACCATTGCAGGAAACCAACAGACATTTCATAAATACATAAAAAAGGTATTATACCAATACATAAAAAGGTGTTAAACCATATAACCTCAGGCAACAAAGAGTAGCTAGTAAGTAACAGAGACAATGGCTAACGCCAAGTAACAGGAATGGAGGCAATCTCCAGCAACAGGAACAGCGGCGAATCCCCAACAACAGGGATGGCGGTCAGCCCCCCAAATAAGAGAAAAATTAGCGAGCCCCAGCACTCCTAAATGGCGGCGAGCTGGACCAAAACAGAGATATGGTGGCGAGTCAAGCCAAGCGCCCAGAGCCGCGGTCGACGCCCCCACGCCAACAGGCAGAGGCAGCCACAGAGGCAAGCTTTAATAATTTAGACGAACCGCCGCGAAGCTAGGACAACAGACACGTGTATCCAGCCGGAACAACAACACAGCTATCTCGGAGGTCACTGCTCTGGGCGGAGGAGGAGGAGGAAGAGAAGGCTTTTGATGCTGTCATATGATGTGGGGGGGACACAGCATAGGGGCTGTGAGACACATGTAGGATATTGGGCCCCTGAAAGAAACAGTTCCCAGGGATTAATGGTTACGCGTAGGACCATGGGTGTTAATATGGACAGATCCCCAGCCGCTCAGGGCTATATAATGTCCAGTTCTGGGAACAGAGGGATATTTTACAAGATGTAGGGAAGGTGAAAAGGGTACCTGTATACCCTACAGGTACCCAGAGGGTCAGGTCTGCATTATCTTGAGGGGGTTTAGATCACAAGTTAGATTTGTATTAAATAGTCAAGAGCAATGCTGAACAAGTTATACAGCCCCGCTCCTGTGCCTAAGTCCACTGCGGGTTCACCATAGCCCGTGCTACTTATAACCTTTTGTACCGAGAAGCTGAACCTAAAACATCAACAAAAGCTGAGAACATTACATTGATACACCATCTGACTCACAGGAGTAGGCAAGATGGCTAACAGGAACTAAAGCAACAAGGTATTCCAATATGAACCAAAGAAAAAAAAACACCCGTACATGAAATTCATTACTGGCTGTAATCAGATGTAGTACAGCTGTATGCAAAAAGCGATTAAGAGATATATTGTATTTTTTTCTAAATTTGGCTAGATTTAGGAGAATAATTAATTTTCAATGGATTTATGAGACTTAATATGAATAGATAATTAGACAGCGACCTTGCCAAAGATGAATGCACACAAAATACTGCCTTTGCAACAATTGTTGACATTCTTTGTCAAAAAAAAAACTTGACACTATTGCAAATATCGCTTAGATATACACTCCTAATTGTATTTATACACAGTGTTTGTCTATGGGATATTACTACATTATTAAATTAATAATATTATTCCAAATAACAATATTTAAGCCAGGGCATTTCTATAACTTTTCGTCACGATCACGATTTCTATAACGATCGAATAATAATATGAGAATTTTATTATATAGGTGACCGTAAGAGTTTGTAATAATATAAACAATAAAATAATAATAATATTAATAAAATAATATTAATAAAATAATATTAATAATAATAATAATAATAATAATAATAATAATAATAATAATAATAATAATATAAATATAATGAGAAAGTAAATGCAGGTTTGCAGGGGACTCGAACCAGTGATCTGGTTTCTCCCAGCCACGAAATCCCTCTCTGTATCATATGGTATTATTATTATTATTATTATTATTATTATTATTATTAATATAATTATATTATGTTTCATTATCTTTAAAACTATTAATATTAATAAAATTATTCTTATTATATTAAGTTGTTTGAAAGCCTATGTTTATGTACCAGTATATAACAAACACTATTACCTCTAATACACTGCAAAACAAGTTGCAAGGAGTACTGTAATGCAACGATGAAATATTCAACTGAAACTGAATTACGTTAAAAAAAATCAGTCATGTTGAAACAGCTTATTTTCATTCTTAACGCTCAGGTTACTTTGAAATCAGGAGCAGAGGATACGGAAAATATGTGTATTAAAAAAGAAATGCTTGCCAATCACTGTAACTCTGAATGGGTGTGACAGGAGGTGAGGTCAAAGGTTATGCCTAAGGTCAGGTTTATGTTAGTTCTCTTCTCTTATTGTTTATGTTCTTCTGTTCTGTCGTTCATGTGTTCTGTTGTTTATGTAACGTTAAAAATGTTCTTCTCCACATAACTGTCAGAATTTTCTTCTCTTCAACTTCTGATATTTTATAATAATAATAATAATAATAGCAAAATACAATTAATAGTGGCACGAATGGAGAAATTTCAAAGCTCATATCATCTATTATCTACAAAATTATGAACTGGTTTTAGCAACTAAAACATGGGGTCAATGCAACATTTCAGACCTGTTGCAAATGAATGAAAAAATAGCACAAACATTCATTCAATAAATTTCTAGCTTCGTGTAACTGAAAAATGTGCAGGTCTAGCTTTTAGCCACTAACAAGTCATGTTTAATAATAATTATGCCAATAATTATATTTAATTATTATAAAAATTGGAACCTATATTGTACCCCTGGGAAGTAATTTACGACACCTTTTGTGGAACATTTTAAAGTTTATACCAAGAGACTTTGGGACTTTGAAAATGATAGTTCACAGACCAGTTTTAATGAAAGCAAAAAGACATTCATCATATGAAGGACTTAAAACTACTTGATGTTTTATTAAAACTAATTAAAATTGTATTAATTAAAATTTGATTTTTTATTAAAAGTGAATTGATTAATTTTCAAATTCAAAAGGTTTATTAATATATTTGTGTACATATAGAATTGAATTAGCTTAAACATTATTTACTTAAGAGAAATTAAAAGAAACAGCATAACACGAAATCAATAAAATGACTAAAGATGATTAATTACAATTATAACTAAGTCCGTTGAGAAGTTAGTGTTACCAAACTTATCAGTCTCTATTGATAATTATATTCTTAATTAATGAATAAAAAGCTAGAAAAGAAGATTCTAAATTTAGTGATTAATATCATGTTTGGGATGAGTTGCTTAGAGATATTTAAGCTAGTGTTCTCGTGATTAGCTACAACGTACAAAATACAAGGTCTTAACCTACCTAGCAGTGTACGAACCTAAGCAACCCACCTATCCTAACCAATAGTCATAGAAAACGCGGAAACTTGTGAACTATGCTGCCTTTCCATAGTACTTTGTTATTTGCACGTTGGGGAATCGCAACGTACAGAATTAGACGTACTAGCTGAGAGGACGAGTTGATGAAAGGTGTAAATCACTTGTAAAAGCATTTGTAAATCATACAAAATTAGATTAACATGTTGTATTCACCTCTGCCTTAAGACTCCCGTCCACGATCTTACGTATGCTCATTAGATCCCGTGTAATACATCGTCCAGATTGTTATTGAGTACCATTATATATATATATATATATATATATATATATATATATATATATATATATATATATATATATATATATATATATATAATGCTCTCATTTTACTACCATTTTGTATATTTTCTGCGTTCATATCCTCTTTAGGGATTTTTGCAATTATTTTTTATTTTTTCCCACCTTCATCCATAACTTTTCTAGGAATCAACATTTAGCGTTTATAAGCAGCAGTTCTTCTATATAAATTCATACCAAAAATATATTCATCAAATGCTAAATTTTCCATTTTTCTAACGTCTGCCTTTCATTATCATCTTTTTATGTCATGAGTTTCATGTCAAATTTCGTTTCTCGTTTCTTCCGTTCCCATTTTCATATATTTTTTTTTAATTTATATTAGACACCCAACCCACAAATCCGAAATAAAGGAGTTTAACGAAGTTTCGGTCCGTCCCAGACCCGACTAGATAATGGTCCAAAAGCCACCGAAACTTCATCAGTTTATAATGGTCTAGAACGGACCGAAACGTTATCATTTAATAATGGTCCAGGACGGACCGAAACTTTATCATTTAATAATGGTCCAGGACGGACCGAAACTTTATCATTTAATAATTGTCCAGGACGGACCGAAACTTCGTCTCTTCCTTTGTTTTCAGATGAGTCAAATTTCAGATGTGTGTTTTCAGATGTGTGTTTTCAGATGTGTGTTTTCAGATGTGTGTTTTCAGATGTGTGTTTTCAGATGTGTGTTTTCAGATGTGTGTTTTCAGATGTGTGTTTTCAGATGTGTGTTTTCAGATGTGTGTTTTCAGATGTGTGTTTTCAGATGTGTGTTTTCAGATGTGTGTTTTCAGATGTGTGTTTTCAGATGTGTGGGTTGGGAGTCAAATTTCCAGCTCCTGGTTAAGTGCTTTCAAAAATATCAACAAGGCTGCTGATTAACACCAGAGTGAGAGGAGACTTTACTTGTAGCTGGTGTTTCTACACCTGGAGTGAATCTTTTGAGTCACTTTCTACACCTGGAGTGAATCTTTTGAGTCACTTTCTACACCTGGAGTGAATCTTTTGAGTCAGTTTCTACACCTGGAGTAAATCTTTTGAGTCACTTTCTACACCTGGAGTGAATCTTTTGAGTCAGTTTCTACACCTGGAGTGAATCTTTTGAGTCAGTTTCTACACCTGGAGTGAATCTTTTGAGTCAGTTTCTACACCTGGAGTGAATCTTTTGAGTCAGTTTCTACACCTGGAGTGAATCTTTTGAGTCAGTTTCTACACCTGGAGTGAATCTTTTGAGTCAGTTTCTACACCTGGAGTGAATCTTTTGAGTCAGTTTCTACACCTGGAGTGAATCTTTTGAGTCAGTTTCTACACCTGGAGTGAATCTTTTGAGTCAGTTTCTACACCTGGAGTGAATCTTTTGAGTCAGTTTCTACACCTGGAGTGAATCTTTTGAGTCAGTTTCTACAACAGGAGTGAATCGTCTGAGTCAGTTTCTACAACAGGAGTGAATCTTCTGAATCAGTTTCTACACCTGGAGTGAAACGTCTGAGTCAATTTCTACACCTGGATTGAATCTTCTGAGTCAGTTTCTACAACAGGAGTGAACCTACAAGTCAATTCCTACACCTGGAGAGGGAGTAAGTTTCTTCCCTAAAACTCACGACTGTAACCCATTTCTCGCCCCTGCCCAATTTTATCGTCCCTATTCCTCTCCAACACCCAGTTTTAGCAAGAGTTACAGAGATGTTTGCTCAGAGTTCTCTTTCATCTGCGGTTTATCTCTTTCCCGCTCTGTTACCCCCTTCCTGCGCTTCTCCCTTGTGCCTTGTTTGCCTCAACCACACAGTAGCGAAGACGAGAACCAGGTACCACAGGTACGAAGGTGAGGTACCACACACCCAGGTACGATAACGGTGTACCAAACACACCCAGGTCGAGGAACCACATCATGTGAAACCATCATTTAGCCACAAATGTCAGAAATGTGGTAATGACTTAAGGTGTTCTTGTCACCTTTAAATAGGTGGAAATGGCTTCGTTTCTACCGTGACATTACACCAAAATATTCACGGATCTGCATACCAAAGAAGTGTCGACATTTCAGTCCATCTTGGACCATCATTTTCAAAGCGTTTCGACTTGCTAAGAGTCCAGGACGGACCGAAACGTCGTCATTTCCCTTGTTTTCAGGTGCGTGGGATGTGAGGTCTAAAGTTCACCCGCGGAAATGTGACTTGAAAAGTCTCCATGAAGAGCTGAATATGAAACATGGCGTCGGTTTTGTAACTCTCTGATAAACTTCGGGTCCGTTTTCTCTCACTCCGCGCACTCTTGGGATAGATACAAATAAAAAAAAATTGCTTACCTGTCAAATCTTTGAGGCCCGGTAGTGAGGGAGGCAGGTGTTTGCTCTCTCTTCCCGGTACTGATCTGCTTGATATTTGAGTACACACTCATGAATCGACATGAAACACGCGCTTAATAACCTCCGTCTCCTGCACCCTTTCCCCCCCAGGCAAATACATTAGACAGCATTTGCTTTTTTGTTGCCTTCAAGATTTGTGAATCACATTACAGTAGATATTTTCTTGAACAAATCCACATGGACCGTGACGAGGATTCGAACCTACGTCTGAGAGCATCCCAGACGGTGCCTTAATCGTCTAAATTGTCTAAAAAATAATGCCTTAATCCTCTAAAAATCCACAAATCTCTTGTGGATTTGTTCATTTGATACATCACGCTATTGTGATTTCAGTGTGTGATATTTTCTTGGTTTCGGGGTGGGAAGGAGGGGGGGGGTTAGGAAGGGGATTCTGGGTAGTGGTATGTGGCTCTGACGATAATATTGACACGAGCACATCTTTTTTGTTTGTTTGTAATGTAAAGCACACCACTCTGTGATGTGCTGACATCAAAGAACCCCGCTACGAATGGCGAAAGTGCTTTGACTCTTTCATATATACTTGGAATAGGTTTAACAGAAACATCAAGAGATATACGAAAATTCTGAACGCAAAGGCAGAATATACTAATCACATTAAGAACAAAAGTACATGAAATGTGTGTGTATATATATATATATATATATATATATATATATATATATATATATATATATATATATATATATATATATATATATATATATATATATATATATATATGCATATATATCTTTTTCCCTCTCTCATACCCATCTGCCTTTCTCTCCTTCTCTCCCCCAATATCATTCTTTGCCCTGTGTTTCCTATCTCTACTCTTCCTCCTCCTCCTTCTCTCACCTCTCACCTACTCTCCCTGGCTCTGCAGGCAGGAGTGCGTGTGTGTGTGAGGAGCTGTGAGTGTTTGAGGGTTCTCGCCTGCACCTCACTCTTCCTCTCCTTCATCTACCCCTCACCCCCTCTTCCTTCCACACCCTCCCTACGCCCTCACCGAATATAATCCCCGGCACGAAATTTTACCCAATTTTATATACATTGTCACAGAGTTAGTGAGAGGATTTATTTGCTTGTCTCTTTATGCGTTTATTTATATATTTATTCATCTATTTTCTTGGGTATGTGGTTTTTTGAGGGACTTATATATATATATATATATATATATATATATATATATATATATATATATATATATATATATATATATATATATATATATAATGTGTGTGTGTGTGTATGTGCGTGTACTCACATAGTTGTGCTTGAGGGGGGGTTGAGATGTGTGAGTGCGAATATTTAAATTCTCAACAAAGCGGGATTCGATCTGGGGCTTTGTGATCCAGTCGTGCAACGATCAAGTCAATGGCGCCAGAAACGGAAATTTAGCTGGTTTAAACGGATTGTAGAAGGTCCGGACCAGTATACCCTGAATCCACTTTTTACTTGACTCCACAATAACGGTTAGGAGAGGCAGCGACATCCGGACGCTCCTCGTTATCCGGTGTCATTGACACCGAAATTCACAATAAAGTGAATTTAGCTGTAATAAACAATACCCTGGTTACAATAGACACGAATATTAACAATTATATAAATCAAAATATTTCTCAAAGTTGCTGAAAGATGGAGCAATATCTCTATAGATCGTAACACCGTGTCTTAGGAATTGGAAACTAGTTATTATAGGAACTTTCCATAGCGGGTTTTTACCAAACTCGTTCAGGAACTTGAAGGCGCATTTTCTCACAGAGACGAAGGTTCCTGGATTTCCTGAAGCATGCCTGCAGGAGTTCGGTCTGTCGCGGTTTTCGGAACTAGGGACGTCATCTTCTTAGGATACACGAAGTCGCAGATAGGTATCAACCTATCAATCGAATCAATCAATCGTATCGAATCATCTATCTTCCAAACTGACTCCATCTGGATGGTAATAACTGACAACGAATCTAATAGCTGAATTAGCCTCATGCTAGACAGGGTGCAGGAATGAGTGAAGCAAGGCACCAATAAGGACATTTTTATAATATAGGACATATACAATTCACCTTTACATATAAGTACAGGAATACTATAATTCAGATCTACACACACACATAACTGAACCTCATGAAGCTACACATAAAAGGAGAGAGAGACAGAGGAGACATGATACAGACACGTAAAATACTTAGAGAATGACAGGGTGAAATAAAGGAAATGTTTACATTTAATACCAACAAAATAAAGGGCATGAGTGGAAGTTTGAGACTCAGAATAGTCACAGAGATGTTTGAAAATTTTAATTTAGCGTAAGAGTAGTCCATATATATATATATATATATATATATATATATATATATATATATATATATATATATATATATATATATATATATATATATACATGTTTCCCCCCCCCCTAAACCTCCCCCAGGATGCAACTCCAACAACTAGTTGACTAACTCTCAGGAACCTATTTACAGGCTAGGTGAGCAGAGGCATTAGATGAAAGTAAACGTGCTTAAACCATTTCTCTCCGGTCCGGGATTCGAACCCGGGATTCTACTCGAT
Organism: Procambarus clarkii; assembly: GCF_040958095.1. Classification (NCBI taxonomy): domain Eukaryota; kingdom Metazoa; phylum Arthropoda; class Malacostraca; order Decapoda; family Cambaridae; genus Procambarus; species Procambarus clarkii. Next base: position 31,651,102 of record NC_091216.1, on the reverse strand, counting down.
ACTTTACGTAATAATAAGATATATATATATATATATATATATATATATATATATATATATATATATATATATATATATATATATATATATATATATATTATAAAATTATTAAATAATTGCTGTTATTATTATTAATGTTTTTTTGCCAATAATAATAATATTATAGAATAATGATAATATTATAATAATAATATTATTATTATTATGTAGAAATAAAGAAATGTCAATAAAGGCCTAGACATTATTAAAGCTTATAGGCCATAGCCACTAGAAAAAAAATTGCAAGTCATTTTTGACCTCAATGACTTAGTGCGTAATATGATGAAAATATTCCATAGACTTAATGCGCTATTTAAAAATTGTTCAGCCGACGTTCAGCTGAGCGAGAGTTTTGGTAAGGGAGAACTGTGTTATATGAAACCCGCACTGATATATATATATATATATATATATATATATATATATATATATATATATATATATATATATATATATATATATATATATATATATATATATATATATATATATATAAACATATATGTTCGTATAAATCTCTGGTAATTTACTAAATTATTATTGGTCTGAATATTAAAATACAAAAAAATAATTACTAAATGAAAAGCACTTTGTAAGTGAATAAAATAATAAAGATAGAAGTATATGGTGTTATTCTTACATAATTAACAAATTTAACTAGTTTCCCCTAATTATAGATTCCTTTAAGATAATTATAGATATCTTTAAGATAATTATAGATTCCTTTAAGATAATTATAGATATCTTTAAGATAATTATAGATGCCTTTAAGATAATTATAGATGCCTTTAAGATAATTATAGATTCCTTTAAGATAATTATAGATATCTTTAAGATAATTATAGATGCCTTTAAGATAATTATAGATTCCTTTAAGATAATTATAGATTATCGGAAATTTGATAGGGGAAAAAGAACGATATGTGAATGTTACTGAAGACAATATAACCTTAAGTTAATCTGGTCTGAAATGTCTGAAACGAATAGTGAAGATATTTATTTATGAAAGCGTAATTTACAGTGTGTAGTGTGTAAATATTAATTAGGACTGGACGGGGGCTATTTGAATACGTCGACAAGGTCAGATGGGTGAGAGTTGTAATAACCGCAAATACACAATAATTAGCTATGAATAATTTATAAATTTTAGTGCAAGAAAGTTGGAATTAATTTTAAAAATCTTGTTTGTTTTACAATATTGGGAAAATAGTAATACTATTTTAATAGCAATTTTTTTTTTTGCTTCTGGCCTGATTAGTATTTATACATAATCTCAATATAATATTTTATTTAAGTATAAGGTCGTTATTTATTTTCAGATGTTAAATTTGACGATTGGGTTGTTAAATTTTCACCCAAATTATTGTAACTTACTGTCACAATAATATTATTATGTTTCACTATATCCCAGATCACTATATCCCAGATAACTCCCATTATAAAATACAGAACCGCGATATCAGAATAGCAAGAGCATCAAAACAGGACCCAAAAAATCTTAATTGGGTCTAGATATCGTGACATATATATACCCAACACCAACATTCGAGTCGCCATGTTTGTCTGACTGGACTACAGGCTTATATTCAGGAGGCGTTTAGCTGTGAACAACAGTTTATTCTTGGCCATTTGAGTTGCGTCACAGCCACCGCTTCTGTTGAGATATTTTCGGTAATGCAAAAATAGTGTTATGAGACAGCAAACATTTAAAGCCCTTACGGTAATTTGACAGGAAGGGGGAAAAAATACCTCTAAAGTTAATTAATGTCATACAAGCATATTTTCTGTTTCTTTATAAGATTTATGTAACAAGCTGTTACTTTATAGGCCCATGTAAAGAAAACTTGAGTTTCCTTTTTAAACACAAGTATGAAACTTGGGTTTATTTTTTTAACGCAAGTAAGAAACTTGAGTTACTTTTTAATTCACACGCGTATGCTACTTTCTAAATTAGAAATTTGTGTTATTTTTCATGATAAGTCACACCCATCAAGTAAGTTTTATATCAGGGAAAAACTGTGTGTTAAATTTCATCATAAAAGAGCTATATATATCAAGTTCATTTTAACACAATTATTTTAACTTTATAGAACAGAACTAATTATTAATTACACTTGTTATATGTACAAAAAATCATTAATTTTACCAATTATATAAAAAATGGTTTTGATACACCCGCAAGAATGATGATATCTAAATTTATTTTGAAGATACAATATATAAATATGAGAATAGCAGGCAAAGTTAATACGCAAGGTAAACATACAAAATCAATACACAAACATACAAGATCAATACGCAAAATCTATATGAAATGTTAATAGGCAAGATCAATACACAGAGACTATACGCATGATCAATATGCAAGAACAGTTTGCAAGATTAACACACAAAGTCAACAGATATGATCAACACATAAGTCTAAGAAGTAAGTTCAACATACAGGGACAGCAAGCAAGTTCAACATAGAGGGACAGCAAGCAAGTTCAACACACAGGGAAAGCAAGCAAGTTCAACATACAGGGAGAGCAAGCAAGTTCAACATACAGGGACAGCAAGCAAGTTCAACATACAGAGAGAGCAAGCAAGTTCAACATACAGGGACAGCAAGCAAGTTCAACATACAGGGAGAGCAAGCAAGTTCAACATACAGGGAGAGCAAGCAAGTTCAACATACAGGGAGAGCAAGCAAGTTCAACATACAGAGACAGCAAGCAAGTTCAACATACAGGGACAGCAAGCAAGTTCAACATACAGGGAGAGCAAGCAAGTTCAACATACAGGGAGAGCAAGCAAGTTCAACATACAGGGAGAGCAAGCAAGTTCAACATACAGAGACAGCAAGCAAGTTCAACATACAGGGAGAGCAAGCAAGTTCAACATACAGAGACGGCAAGCAAGTTCAACATACAGGGAGAGCAAGCAAGTTCAACATACAGAGACAGCAAGCAAGTTCAATATACAAGAACATGAAGCAAGTTCAACATTCAAGGCCAACAAGACAGTTCAACGCGCATGGCGAACACTGCGAAACTGTTCAATAAGCTACAAGATCCTAACGACACAAATATCTTAACTGTCTCGGTGTTTAATCAGACAGAAATACAGAGAGCAGCGTGTAAATATCAACAGAGAGCATTGCATAATAATTCATGCAATACACTTAAGTAATTAGGATGCAATTATTCAAGAACAAATTATGCATAGCATCTACTGGCACAATGTATATATATATTAAACTTAAAACTTTGTATGTGTCTCAAGGCGTAGCATTTATATATTAATATTTATATATATTGCTATATATATATTCCCTTGACAAGTATGTCAGGGAATAATAACATATGTTAATTAATAATTAGCTTGATAATATATAAATTAATATAAAATGCTAAGGTTTGTATGAGGTACGACGCTAATATTCATCCTTAATATATGGTTTAAGCCACAATAACTTGGTATATATACATATATATATATATATATATATATATATATATATATATATATATATATATATATATATATATATATATATATATATATATATATATATCATTTTGTCCCCTTGGAGCATCGGTGCTTTGAATTCGTCCCTGAAAAGTACGAGGGAGAGATTTGTTTCGTATTGTGAGCAACCATAGCGTAGTTGGTAGGCCCTAGTCTTCCACTTTATAAAGATAAAAATAGCCTGAGATGCATTTTATTATCTCAATAAACTTACTTGAACTTATAATTTTGAGGCATAAGTTTGACACTCATCATTAATGAAGTAGAAGCTCTCTTAAACTTCCCAAGTGTAGTTAAGGAGATACAGGTGACTAATGTAAGAGTTTGTAATGCTTGTTTCGTGGTTACTGAGATGGTGGACTGAGTAGTTATGGCGGACCGTGATTATATTTACAACCAATTGAACACTATATGCAGCTTGTTAGGCCTTGCTGGGAAAAATAATCAATGCCTAACCGTTTCTGTGTCGAGAAAGCTTGAGGTAAAGAAGCATAATATTTTTTTTCATTTAAGTTTAGTTATATAAATATGCAAATGAATAAATACAATATAGTTATACTTAATGTTAGAACATTAGTTATTTTTAGCATGCAAATGAATTAATACAATATAGTTATACTTAATGTTAGAACATTGGTTATTTTTAATATGCAAATAAATTAATACAATATAGTTATACTTAATGTTAGACCATAAGTTATATTTAGTCATTATTGGGCATGTTATCGTAATCAAGCAGTTACAGATGTTGTGATACATCAAGAGGCAAGATAAAATCACCTCCATCCTCCTGAAATGAGAGCACTCTGAGGCATAACTGAGTAATTTATTTGGCTGAAAGTAATGAGGAAATAATTTGGCTGAAAGTGTCAATAATTAGCAGTGACAGACCGACAACATGTTCACCTTTTCATCTATAAGACTCAGGAAAAAAACATTTAAGCTATAAAACTAACTAAAACATTCCTAGACCTACTTATCTGCAAAAGTAGTCAGAATGGTTTGTGACAATGGTTAATGAATTCTATATATGTGTGTGTGTGTGATCTTCACTTCACTTATATTAGTTATGTCAGTTGCTTCTTAATGCCACACATTTTGAAATTATGTACAATAAAGTTTACAATCATATATGAGTAGTGGGAGAAGCCAATACTCAAGTAATTATAGACAAACTAAAAGTTTTCTTTCAATGCTCCCTTTTGTTTTTCCTAGGCTATGGGTCCCCTATATATATATATATATATATATATATATATATATATATATATATATATATATATATATATATATATCAAGAGGCAAGATAAAACCATATATATATATATATATATATATATATATATATATATATATATATATATATATATATATATATATATATATATATATATATACCAAAATTAGTAATTAATTAGTATGAATTACAAGCATTTATTATTATCAAACGATAGGAGTCTTGACCGAGGAAAACATTTTAATCTGCCACTGTTGAACACAACACAACAACAGCGCTACAACCAATATTTACAAAGGAAACAAAACACTTTTCTACGTAATCGAGTAATAAACTTATGGAAGAGTGCACTAATTAATATAATTATCAATAACACCTCGTACGTGTATATACCAAAAAAATAAATAATGAGACAAGAATTTTGTTGAAATTCACAGCCGTTATTTGACGTTATTTGAACGTTATTTGAACGTTATTTGAACGTTAATGAGTGTTCAGAGCACAGCTTAGTTTTGGGTGTAATGGCATGTTGATGTCTGAACGCCGGTGTTCTCTTTTTTCTAGACATTTGTTAACAAGAGACATACCTATAACAAGAGACTGACGTTCTCTCAGTTAATGAGAATATAGATGAACGAATTGATTGTCGTCTGTTTACTACTGACACTATTACTTATACTACTAATATAACTAATACTCTTACTACCACTTAGCATAATTACAATTAAAATTATAATAATCATTACAACAAAGTATAATAATAATTACAACACATAATAACAATTATAGTAATATGAACAAATATATTTACAGCATAAACCAGCTATGAAAGTGACCTTGATGTAGCAAATAATACCGAAACGATTAGGTAAACCCCTACCTGGTATTCATTCCTAACTGAAGCAAATACAGCAAGGCACTAATTGATATACAGAAAGATTACTCTGACATCATTTTCTGAAGATCCATTACTGACGAGAAGAACTAACATTATTTTCTCTTAATTCCATTCAGGAAACGCTTTGCACTTTAATCCAACGAGGTAATCTAATTTATTAATGCATAACTTGATGTTAATATTAAATGTAAACTTATTAGAGGTCATCATTCTAATGCAGCCCATATTCGTCCCTGGCAATGTTTTG
>NC_091216.1:31620171-31642671 GCF_040958095.1 Procambarus clarkii | reverse complement strand
TTTCGGAGACCCCCATACAGTTGTTTTAGTGCTTCTTAACAATACATTTTCTGACAGAAGAATGTGAGGGGGGGCTGGGGAAGAACGAGAGGGGGAAGGGGGGACAAAGGGATGCCCTAGGGGATAGGGATAAGGGGAGATGTGATGAAGAGTTGAGAAGAAGGGGGGAAGAGGGGGAAGAGACACGGGCACCGCCGGGTATTCCCCCTCCGAGTAACACTCAAGACATGATTTAACATCTTATTAACATTATTACCAAAGGTAAACAAAACAATTCTCATTAACATTATAAAAAAAACACCAAAAAAAATATCCGAGGAGAGAAAAGATGGAGAAGAGCAGGTATAGCAGAGGGAGAAGAAATACAGAAGAGAAGGGAGAAGAGATAGAGAACAACAGGTATAGAGAAGGGAGAAGAGATAGAGAAGAGCAGGTATAGAGGAGGGAGAAGAGATAGAGAAGAAAAGATATAGAGGAGGGAGAAGGAGAAGGACCTGAGGGAGCACCCACTAGGCCCAGCATGTTCACCACTTACCACACACATCCCGCGACATGCCAACAAGCATCGAATACTCCGCAGATCTAATACACTAAAATTCGTATTTTCTGTAACGCGGTGCGTGTATGAGTGCCTGGGTCGAGTTATGGGTGACATGAAGTTGATGAATTGACAGATCTACAACAAATTGGTTGTATTTTCAATGCGAACTGGGCATGGTATATAGAGCTCTATCCTACCCTTTGCCATGATATCTGTAACATGGTGATATTGTAACGTTTCATTGTACATATCTGGTACGGTTTTCTGGAGGGAAAAGTGGCATAAGATACAAAGTGGGGAATGGTGTCTTCAGGAAGCAAGAAATTGCTTAAAATACAAAGACAGTGGGTATGGTATCTTGAGATCAGATTGACTTAGTAAAATATTAAGTTGCAATAGTTAAATTTCTTTCCGTGGAGACGGACTGCAGGCTAAGGTAGGGGAGTGGTATTAGGATATGATAAAGTTCAGAGAAATGGGTTTCAGAAATAGATTGGATTAGGATGATATACATTTGTCAGCGCTGAAGTGCATCTACCAGTTTCATATTCATTCTAAACGCTTTTATTTTTAAAGCTTTTAGAATGAATATAAAAAAGCTTTATTAAAAGCATTTAAGAGCTCCTTCTATAAAGCTTGAACGCCTTCGTACTTTGTTTCTTTAATGCGACAAAAATTACATAGCCTGTGGGTGTGGTATTTTAAAGGAGAAATAGAGTGTGATAATAGATACAGATTTGTTTGGCAAGTTTTTAATGAGTCAAGATAAGACTTGAGTCTTATCTTATTGTTTTTAATGAGTCAAGATAAGCAAATAGTGAGAAGGGCTTCTTGAGAGGTCAGTAGGGTGAATATTACAGTCCCAGTGGGTAGGATTTCTTCATGAGTATCGAGGCGACCTATTGCACATAGTGGATAATATTTCTTGGTGAGTAAGTGAGTAATAATACTCAATAACACTGAGTTCTGCGTGTTCAGTGGCTTAAAACAGGTTTGTCGAGTTTCATGTATTCCTACTGCTGTTTTTTTTCCTCAAATAATATACATAATTAACATTTTCATTTTGTGTTTTATATGTATATATGAAAAGATGGTTTTATTCATCATTATTTCATGTTATGCATTTCTCGATACCTCTTGTCTTTAAAATTGTATAGCGCAATTGTTTGTTTGTTTTCGATTAAAATTAAATGAACATTTACTTATTTAAAAGATAAATTAATAATAATAATAATAATTTTAGAAAAAGTTACAAAACTCTTATTATAACTAGATACAAATAATATATATATATATATATATATATATATATATATATATATATATATATATATATATATATATATATATATATATATATATGTCGTACCTAATAGCCAGAACTCACTTTTTGGCCTACTATTCAAGGCCCGATTTGCCTAATAAGCCAAGTTTTCCTGAATTAATATATTTTTTCTAATTTTTTTCTTATGAAATGATAAAGCTACCCATTTCATTATGTATGAGGTCAATGTTTTTTTATTGGAGTTAAAATTAACGTAGATATATGACCGAACCTAACCAACCCTACCTAACCTAACCTAACCTATCTTTATAGGTTAGGTTTGGTTAGGTAGCCGAAAAAGTTAGGTTAGGTTAGGTTAGGTAGGTTAGGTAGTCGAAAAACAATTAATTCATGAAAACTTGGCTTATTAAGCAAATTGGGCCTTGCATAGTAGGCTGAGAAGTGCGTTCTGGCTACTAGGTACGACATATATATATATATATATAATATATATATATATATATATATATATATATATATATAAAATATATATGTAAAAAATAATAACAAAACAGCCGAAATTGTCACTTACAGTCTATAGCTTCTGCTTCAAAAGATCTCCTCTCAGACACAAACACACACACACACAAACACTCAGTCTTCCTGCACACCATTCCAAGCACCGTGTTTGTGGTCAGATTGCAATGCAAGCTTTTGCAATCTCTTCCTTACCCCCCCCCCAACTGCAGTTCCCATCATATGCTTTACCCCCCCCCCCCCCACCTCTCCCACCCCAAGCACTGTGTGTGCTCGGGTCGTATGGCAATGCAAGCTTGCTCTATCCTTACCCACCTCCCTTCATTCTACCCCATTCCCAGCCTGCACCTCTCCTATCCCTCGAGGGCCGTGAAGGAAAGGCTCAACCTCCTGGGAAGGCAAACCTGATTCAGTCGCTTGCAGTGACAAAGTGCGTGTGGGAACTAGCAACAGGTTTCACTCCCCGTGGGTACCTTTATTGGGGTAGGAATGGGCAAGTGGGGAGGGAATGTAGGGGAGAGGGGTGCTTGGGGGGGTTTTCCTTTACAATATTTTTGTGCAGGTCGATCATATGTGTTAAACTCTGCGATTTGAAGTAGTTTGGTCTTGCCAGATGGGCAAGTAATTTTGGTAGCAGTGGTAGGATTGTCTTATTAGCGTTGTTAGTAGTTGTGGTAGTAGTAGTAGTAGTAGTAGTAGTAGTAGTATCAAAAGCAATAATATTAGTACTATCAAAAACAATAATTATAACAGTACCTTTAATTATTTATAATATAAATGATAAGTTAATATACTCACTTTGTTAGTATTAAAATCCGTAATAAAGTTTCGACGAAGTTTCTGTAGGAAAACATTACAGCACGAGCCAGTTCGTTAAACTTAATTCTCTGATTCATTACTAATTACCCCAAAAACAGTGGCTTCCTCCCACACAGTTCTATGTCTTTCTCTGCAACTTCTTCCAACGCAGTCCAATGTGTTCCTCTCGCGACATCGCTGTAGGTGGGAAATTGTTCAACAAAGATCGCCTTTTCATCTATTTGGGCGGCGTCTTAGGGGTGGGCAGAGAAAGCTTGGACTGTGTCTTTGCTAAACAAAGCCAGAGCTGCATTTAAGACCGTACAAAGAAAATTTCAGGATACATCCAGGAATATGGAAAAACAGACGGGCTTTTTGTCCACATGTCCCTTTATATACATCAGTCCAGATGCTCTGACGCCTTCACAACCTAACCTAACCTAACCTTCCCTAACCTAACCTTACCTAACCTAACCTAACCTAATCTAACCTTACCTAACCTAACCTAACCTTCCCTAACCTAACCTTACCTAACCTAACCTAACCTAATCTAACCTTACCTAACCTAACCTAACCTTCCCTAACCTAACCTAACCTAACCTAACCGTACCTAACCTAATCTAACCTAACCTTACCTTACCTAACCTAACCTAACCTAACCTAACCTAACCTAACCTAACCGTACCTAACCTAATCTAACCTAACTTTACCTGACCTAACCTAACCTAACCTAACCTAACTTAACCTAACCTAACCTTCCCTAACCTAACCTAACCGTACCTAACCTAATCTAACCTAACCTTACCTTACCTAACCTAACCTAACCTAACCTAACCTAACCTAACCTAACCTAACCTAACCTAACCTAAGTCCCGCTCGTCTTTTGCTCTTAGGAGCGGAAGTGCATTTAGGTGATTGAAACTATACGAATTTAGTAACGAGGCGTTCTTCATTCCTGTGGAGCATTATCAAATTGCATCACACGGTGGGGTTTTGCTCTGAAACACATTTTAAGCATGAAAAAGAAAGTCATATTTGCATCGCATAGTGCAAAAACAAGGCACGCGATGTGTTCCAATTTATAAATAATGGACTCATGAATTGCACATTAGAACCCAACTTATCCATTATATAAAGTAATCTCCATTATATAAAGAGATTACTCTTTATATAATGGAGATTATATACTCCGTTATATAAAGTAATCAGGCACTCCAGGCGTGTTTATTTAAAGAAATATAAACGTGTATATATATGAATACATATGTATTGCTATGTACATAACCAATGAGCATCACCACTGTGGTAGTGAACTCCTCTGCTAGAATGTAAACAATGGATTCGAGATACAAGTAAGGTGATTATCATTAGAGAGCTCGAGGCTAGTGCGACCATGTAGCTCTTGGAAGGACTCGGAGGCAAAGGTTCTGAAGTATGAGGACAAAGAGCTGGGATATGAGGACAAGGAGCTGGGATATGAGAACAAAGCGCTGGAATATAAGGCTAAAACCTTATGAACCGCACAGAATAGTTCTGGAATATGATGAGAAAGCATCGAGTCATTATCTAGAATGCCATCAGAGGCATGCTACCAGACTAGTCCCAGAACTAAGATGCTGCGCGAGCTACGAGAACAGAACACGTCCAAAATTCTTGAGAGAAATTAACAAGGCTGACCTGAACAGACCACAGACAATTCACCACGAATGGAACTCGAAAAAGAGTACTCACGCGGAAATTAGGTACTCAAATGAGCCGCGCTGACATTAGAAAACTAAGGAACACACACAATCGACTTGAGAATGGTCCAGGACGGACCGAAACGTCGTCGTCCCTTCACCTTCTAGTGTGTGGTCTGGTCAACTTAGAAAACTAAATTTCAGTGTCAGAGTAGTGACCAAATGACACTTAAGTGCCACTAAGAAGACAAGTGTTGGAAACAGAGTCCATCTATAATTTCAAATGTGAATATGAGAGTTTCTAATAACATTCGGAACCAGAACATCTCAATAGGCTCAAGTGAGCACCAAGGATGCAGAAAGAGAGTTCACCGAGAAACTGAACCTAAACCATGACAGGAAATCGAATTAAATTTTATGCCAGCATCGATAATAAGTTGACTGCGCAACCGGAGTCGGAAAAGTCCCTTCATATACCTGTGTGAGAATGAAGGGACTTCAAGACCAAATAAATCTTGTAGAATACAAGACCAACATGGTGCAGACAACATGGTCTTGACACCTGCGGGACTCACAAGAATTCCGACAAATATTATGAAGACTTTCCACAAATCCAAATCCTTATCCTGACCCCATCCCAGTGCTATATAATCACACACACACACAGACATGAATGTGTGAAGACACACATGAGGATGATAGTAGGAGGCTACAAGATGACCTAAGACAAACTGAATGAATGGTCCAGCAAATGGCTGCTAAAGTTCAACCCGAGTAAATGCAAAGTTATGAAACTAGACGGTGGAAATAGGAGGCCAGACACAGGATACAGAATAGGAGTTGAAGTACTTAATGAAACAGACAGAGAGAAAGATCTAGGAGTTGATATCACACCAAACCTGTCTCCTGAAGCCCACATAAAAAGAATTACATCTGCGGCATACGCGAGGCTGGCTAACATCAGAACAGCCTTCAGGAACCTATGTAAGGAATCGTTCAAAATCTTGTATACCACATATGTAAGACCAATCCTGGAGTATGCGGCCCCAGCATGGAACCCGTACCTTGTCAAGCACAAGACGAAGCTGGAAAAAGTCCAAAGATATGCCACTAGACTAGTCCCAAAACTAAGAGGCATGAGTTACGAGGAAAGGCTGCAGGAAATACACCTTACGACACTGGAAGACAGAAGAGTAAGGAGAGACATAACCAACAAAATTCTCAGTGGAATTGACATAGTGAACAAAGACAAAGTTGTTGTTACATATACACACACATATACTTCCTATTACACACATGTACACAGAAGACCGGATGAGCAACAGAACACATTCACCGAAAAGGGAGTTACAAGCTACAAGCGTGAACTGCCCATCTCTCGGGCTGAATATCACAAGCTTGCTCTCCTGTTCAACAAGGTTCACTGTAATTGCCGTCTACAGTACCCAGCGGGTGTAAAATCCGGAGCGACAAGGCACACGCCGAGTTAAAATGCCACCCAGACTTGCTCACTTACAGCACATCCTGCTTATTGCAACCGAGTCTGGTTCATATTAGCATCTCTTTAAACAGGACACTTTCTTATATGATCTCGGTGAAGTGTAATAGAATATTCTCTTAGTCTGTGATTGCAATATGTCCCTTAAAATTAGGAATATATATATATATATATATATATATATATATATATATATATATATATATATATATATATATATATATATATATATATATATATATATATATATATATATATATATGTTTAATCATGCAGACAGCAAGTGAATATCGATACAAAATTACCAAAACACTTTACCTATCCCGGAACAAAAAAAAATTACAATAGGTCTGACAGAAAGGCAAGTGTCGTATATTCGGACAGAAAATTTGACATGATAGGTTGCCGACAAGGGGAATCCTTGCCAGCACTCAGCTGACAGAGACGAGTTCTCGAGTGAAGGAGCCAGCGACACGCACTCTCTGTGTGTTGACATTAATGAGTGTGTACCAACCTAGGCACTAACACTCTTGCTAATCTTATACGTATCGTTCATTAGAATTTTACGAAGCTGTGAAATTTGGCCGTGTCGGTGGTGTTGGCTACACTGAAGCTATGCTATTAAATATAGGTTTGTATAACTAATTATATATATATATATATATATATATATATATATATATATATATATATATATATATATATATATATATATATATATATATATATATATATATATCGTCTTAAAACTCGAATTAATCATAAACACTAATTTTATAACTAAACTACATCTTTAATTCTAAATCAAAATATATAAATTCTATTTCGAATGAGTTGACCAAGTAAATTATATTTTTAAATTGTATTAAAATGTGTATAATTGACTATTATGATTATTATAATTATTTTAATATATATATATTATAATTACGCAGAAAAAGTGACACTAACATGGATGAAAACCTATAACTTATTAGGCCTACTGCAGTTTTCTTTTTCCTGTTAAGTCCTGCGTACTTCAAACTTTCTGGCATTTCACCTCACATTCGTACGTAATATATCGACTTTCTCTAACACCTTTACCCGCCTTGGTAATGGTTCAACATGGACCGAAATGTTGTCACTTTCATTTCATGTGTGTGAGCTGGGTTACTGGGTTAGACAAACAACCCACACACTGAAGTAAAGACGTTTCGGTCCATCCTAGATCATTATCAAGTAACGACGTTTCGGTGCTGGATCATTATCAAGTGACGACGTTTCGGTCCTGGACCATTATCAAGTGACGACGTTTCGGTCCTGGACCATTATCAAGTGACGACGTTTCGGCCCTGGACCATTATCAAGTGACGACGTTTCGGTGCTGGACCATTATTAAGTGACGACGTTTCGGTCCTGGACCATTATCAAGTGACGACGTTTCGGTCCTGGACCATTATTAAGTGACGACGTTTCGGTCCTGGACCATTATCAAGTGACGACGTTTCGGTCCTGGACCATTATCAAGTGACGACGTTTCGGTCCTGGACCATTATCAAGTGACGACGTTTCGGTCCTGGACCAATATCAAGTCTTAACATAGCAAGAGTGTCAAGAAGTGAAGGAAAGGGAAGAATTGGCGCTGGAACAGACGCTTGAAGTCAAGACAAACAGCATGAGGTCAATTACAGTCTTGTAATTATAATCAGATCTATACTTGGCTTAGGAGATACAGTGGGGTACATAATAGAGAAGTTACTGTAAACTAAGCCCATTGAAAATAATAAACAAATCCAATTCTAATTTAAAATCACACACACACACACACACACACACACACACACACACACACACACACACACACACACACACACACACACACACACACACACACACCGTTGATTGACCGTTGAGAGGCGGGACCCAAAGAGTCAGAGCTCAACCCCCGCAAGCACAATTAGGTGAGTAGGTAAGTACACACACACACACACACACACAGTCTCATGCATATATGACTCTAATCCAATGCCACGAAATATTACGCCAAGGATTAGCACATTTTAATTAATATACTTTTGTGATTTTGATAATATATCACACTGAGCCCCGTATATTTATCAGTGTTCCCTCGTCTGTAAGTACATTAACTAAATAAATTGAACACCTTTCCAAAGTATATTAAAAAAATATTCTTTTCGTCATCTTTGGAGATAAAAAAAGTATTTGATTGCAGACATTAAGAATCTGATTTGTTAATTTGTATCAAATAACATTCTTCCATGATAGACACACTTTTAATTTAGATTTGTAACTTTATTTAACAATATTTTAGTTAAATAAAACGAGACATGATTGTCATGGAAACGATAAAATACAGTTTTCAGTGGCTGGAATATACACGTTAATGTGGGGGGACCGGTAAGGAATAGCAATCATTACTTACTGATAAAATGTGATAATTGAATGTTTCATTTCGTGTGTAGGCCATTCCAACAGATCAATTTGTTGACCAAATTTCCGCACAGAAACCTGCGGACGCAGAAATGTATCACACTGAAGCACTTATAAAGACTTTCTCACTCACGCACTCGTAAATCTTTCTCACTCACGCACTCATAAATATTTCTCACTCACGCACTTGTGAATTTAGCGCTCACAATATTACTACGCACAGATACACTTATAAACTGATCACACTCAAGCACTCATAAATCTATTATACTCACGAAATCTTTCGCCATACACTCTCGCACTTTTAAATCTAACATACAGTCGCAATTTTAAATCCATGATACACTCACACTATTAAATCTATCATACACTCACAATATTAAATCTATCCTACACTCACATTATTAAATCTATCGTAAACTCATACTACACGCTCCTGCCTCATGGTTTAAATGATACATAGTTAATAATGCATAACTCCATTCACTCTTCCACACACACATATACATGCCTTTATACAATCACCCACACTACTCACGTCCTCATTCAACCATCGACCTTACACACATGTCCTTATACAACCACCCACAACATTGCCTTATACAACCACCCACAACATTGCCTTATACAACCACCCACAACATTGCCGTATACAACCACCCACAACATTGCCTTATACAACCACCCACAACATTGCCTTATACAACCACCCACAACATTGCCGTATACAACCACCCACAACATTGCCTTATACAACCACCCACAACATTGCCTTATACAACCACCCACAACATTGCCTTATACAACCACCCACAACATTGCCGTATACACCCATTAACTCCTGTACCAATGTCCTCACACAAGAGCACAAACCTAATGCTACATCAATATAGCTTTACATATTTTGATCAGCTCAGACTGCTGACAGATTACTCAGCAACACGCCAGCAACGCCCGTAGCAGCAGCAGCAGCAGCAGCAGCTGTAGGATCAGCAAAAGCAGCAGCAGAGGCAGTAGAAACAGCCTCACTAACAACAGGAGCAGCACCAGCAGCTGTACCAGCACCAAAGCCACCAGCAGGAGCAGCAGAAGCAGGAGCAGCAGAAGCAGCAGCAGGGCGGGGCATCAAGCCATTTCCAATCCCAGAATCCAGGAATTACCAAACGAATACCCAGTGGCGCATCCCTCTAATGAATATCTATTAGTTGCAGAATGCTCTTCCCTAGCTAATAACGCCCCTAGTCTGCCGGATCCATCCTCGGATAAACCTCATTTTCCTGAGTGACAATAGGGCCTTGGTGTTTTATCCCACCTGGCTGATTGAGAGCTCAGGGTGTGTGTGTGTGCTCGGTCAAACAAACGACACCAAACTTGTTCGGGGCATTTTCTTGTTGAGTTAATTAGAAGAAATGCCAGGTGTTTTGAAGGCTTTGTTCTCTTTCAGATTGGCGGTGCTCTATCCACGGGTTCAGTGGAGGGCTCAATATTGTTGTTACAGCAAAAATGTTTCGTAATTCTTCTTTGTTGTAATGGAAACGACCATTGATTTAGTGAGTTGATTCTCTCTCTCTGTCTCTCTCTCTCTCCTGCTGGGTGTTGTATTGTTTGTCGGTGTTCTAGCTGGTTGTAAAGTAACCACCATGCAGTCATTCAAGTCCATCTAGGATATCATTATATATCTCCTTCACATTTCTAATAAGAATCTATTCCGTGACTGGTCAGTTTGTTCGTTGTATCCACATTACTCACAGAGAACTTGCAGGGGTGTCTTAGAGTCCTGTTGATTGAGTGTGACTATTTGAGTGAGGATACTTCAGGGTACAGCATGTGTGGGGTGTTGGCACTTCAGGTACTGATTTGGACTGACATGTGTGTGTGTGTTGTCACTTCAGGTACTGATTTGGACTGACATATGTGCATGAGTAGGATCTTCTGACAACAGCCCCGAGCTACAACACTGTCATAGTGTTGTGAAATGCCAAATAAAACCATAACGCAGGTAAACTTGGTTGATACAGGACTAATTTCACCTTCTGTCTGAATATCAAGAAATACAACGATAGAAATAATTGAGGGTTATCATTTTAACAAATTTGTGCACAATAATTAATGTACAACAAATCACAATATCTGTTTGTATAGCGTCGGAAAAATACGGAAGTAAGTATAACATTTTGTATAATTTTTAGTACCATCAATTCCTGCTGATTTGAGAGTTTTGTGAAAACGAAAGCAAAATGTATACTCATTCTAATAACGATATATTAGAATGAAATTTTATTAGAATACACACTTATAACTTATAACACTTATAACACACTGATAACCCGACGTTATCATCTCACTACAGATCTTGTAGTTCACATATGTGGGCGAACAACCACAGTAGGTGATATAGATCTTCTGAATTGTAAGTCTCTTAAGCTTTAGATATAACTGATGGGTCGCTTTTAAGATATCAACACGAGTAAGTATCAGGGAAGTGAAGATAAGAAGTTTGATCTTAATGTCAACCTTTAAGGTTAGGTAATTATGGTGATAAAGGGTTACGTTGGAATGTTTATATAGCACTTAAAAAAGGTGTGTGTGAGAACAAGGTGGGATATGAGAGCAAGGAGCTGGGATATGAGGGCAAGGAGCTGGGAGATAAGGATAAGCAGCTGGGATATGAGGACAAGGAGCTGGGATATGAGGGCAAGGAGCTGGGATATAAGAGTAAGGAGCTGGGATATAAGGACAAGGAGCTGGGATATAAGGACAAGGAGCTGGGATATAAGGACAAGGAGCTGGGATATAAGGACAAGGAGCTGGGATATAAGGACAAGGAGCTGGGATATGAGAACAAGGAGCTGGGATATGAGGACAAGGAGCTGGGATATGAGAACAAGGAGCTGGGATATGAGGACAAGAAACTGGGATATACGGAAAAAGAGCTGGGATATAAGGATAAGGAACAGGGTTATAAGGAAAAAGAGCTGGGATATAAGGACAAGGAGCTGGGATATAAGGACAAGGAACTGGGATATAAGGACAAAGAGCTGGGATATAAGGATAAGGAGCTGGGATATAAGGAAAAAGAGCTGCGATATAAGGATAAAGAACTGGGATATAAGGAAAAAGAGCTGGGATATGAGGACAAGGAGCTGGGATATAAAGACAAAGAACTGGGATATAAGGACAAGAAGCTGAGATATTATGATGGCGTAGGGAAACGCTGCCCAACCACTTGACACATTGAGAATCGAACGCCGGCCATGCAAGATACAAGGTCTTCGTTGTACCGACCATTCTAAGTGAAATGCCAAATTATAAACTTCGGTTATGTTATGCCATACAAATTTTAATTGGTCAGTGTTCATTCAAGAAGTTTTGAGAGCAAATACTATTGAGTGATGAGAAGGACTTTATGTACCAGGGTTGTCAACAGTGTCGGGGGGGGGGGGGGACAGACAGCTATGTATATATATACATGTAAGGATTATATCGAGGCCACACATACCACCTCGTGTGGTATGTGTGTAGGGGGGCCTCGTAGCCTGGTGGATAGCGCGCAGGACTCGTAATTCTGTGGCGCGGGTTCGATTCCCGCACGAGGCAGAAACAAATGGGCAAAGTTTCTTTCACCCTGAATGCCCCTGTTACCTAGCAGTAAATAGGTACCTGGGAGTTAGTCAGCTGTCACGGGCTGCTTCCTGGGGGTGGAGGCCTGGTCGAGGACCGGGCCGCGGGGACACTAAAGCCCCGAAATCATCTCAAGATAACCTCAAGATAACCACTCTCAAGGTTGAACTTAGTGTAATTTCCCAGGATGAAAACCCCTTAAGAAACTTACTAACTCCTCGTTATCTATCTTCTTACTGCTAGATGAACCTGGTGATAAGAAACGCCCAAAGTATTCGAACTCGGAATTATCGATTTTAAGTCGAAACTCTGTAAACATATATGATAAAGTGTACAACATAAATAATAATAATAAAAAGTGGGTGGTAGGAGAAGTTAACACTCATATGTATTTAGAGTTAAATAGCAAGTTTTTCTCTGAATGCTCTGTATTCCCTTCTCTGAGGCTATGTGTCCCCACAATTGCACTAAAGAAGGTGGTATCCATATATATATATATATATATATATATATATATATATATATATATATATATATATATATATATAGCAACGTCCCATAAGTCTTTAGTCAGTAACAAAAATGAATATCAGAGATATTCCTAAACTCAAAAATTTATTTGTAAACAAAACAACACCCTCTCCCCCCCCAAAAAAAAAATGTCAATATACCTTCTCAAAGCAGCATCTTCACAGCACTCCGTGAGACACAATGAACTACCGAGCGACTCACAGAACTTTCCCAATAATATCGGTGATCGTCTTGCTCTTTCACGTGAGGCAGAGAACTCTGAATTATAAAAATTTCTTTGGACACTTTGAAGAAGCTCTCTATTCGCTTAGGAATAGTGGTATATAGTAAGTAGCAGATGCTGTGGGAGTAGTAAGAGAGTTGTAGAAAGAATGGTTGTGGAAGTAGTTGTTGATGCTGGAGTATTAGAAGTACTGGTAGTAGTAGTAGTTTTAATAGTAGTTGTGGTAGAAGTTCCAGTAGGTTTTAGAAATAACTGTAGTAGCAGAAGAAGCGAAAGGATCTTACTTTTGGTTTCTTTAGTAATAAAGAGAAAGAAAATTCATAAATAAAGAGAAAAAGAAAAGGAAAGAATACAGAAATAGAAGCTAAAAGAAAATTAAAAGCGAAAAAATAAAGAAAATAATAATTAATGCAAATAAATAACTAAAAGAATGAACACAGAAAAATGGAAGAACACAGGCAGATATTTCCATCTATAATCACATATATGTGTGTGTGTGTGTGTGTGTGTGTGTGTGTGTGTGTGTGTGTGTGTGTGTGTGTGTGTGTGTGTGTGTGCGTGTGTGTGTGTACTCACCTAATTCCACTCTGAAACTGTGTATGAAGTCTGCCTCCAATACTTCACCTCTATTGGTTAACTACTTTGACATTGAACAAATTCTTTCAAATGTCTCTGTGTTTCATTTAGGTACTCAGTTTCCACCTGCGCCCCCCGTGTGTGAGTGTCATTCAAGCTAAATAGTTAATATCTACCCTGTCAATACCCATAAAAATTTTGTATGTGGCGATCATGTCTCCCCCAAACACTTCAGTCTTTCAGCAACGTGAGATTCAGTTCACGTAGTCTTTCCCTGTAACTCATACCTTGTAGTTCTATGACCAGTTTACTGGCATATCTTTGATCCCTTCTCCAACTTCACTAGTGCTTGACTAGATCAAGCATAAATGGATTCCACGCCTGAGCCGCATGCTTCAGGATTGGTCTGACATATGTAATATACAAGGTTCTAAACGGTTCTTTTTACAAATTCCTGAAGGCCGTTCTTTTGTTAGACAACTTCGTAAATTTCGCTGATGATATCCTTTTGATGTGGGCTTCAGGAGAATAGTTCGGTGTGATATTAACCCCTAAATATTTCTGTGCCGTTTCATGAAGTATACCATCTTCTATTTAGTACCCAGTGTCAGCCAACCTGCTCACTTCTCCAAATTTTATTATTTTACATTTACTTGAGTTAAACTCTAGTAGCCATTTGTTGATTCGTTCTTTCAGTTTGTCCAGATCATCTTGTAGACTCTTGCTATCATTCCTAATCCTTCTCATAATCCTCCATCATGCACTTCATTCATTATCAGTAAACACGAGAGGAATGAGTCTATACCCTCTTAAAGATTTTTTATGTATATTAAAAGCAGGAAAGGTCCAAGTAGCGAACCGTGTGGAACTCCTATGGAGACATCTCGCCATTTTGAGATCTTCACTCTCACAAAAACTAGCTGTTTACTGTTGCTTAGGTATCCTCTTATTCACTGGAGTAATTGCTTGTTACTTCTGTCTGCTTTTCCAACCTATGCCGAAACTTTTTTAGGCATATTGTGTCAAAGCCTTTCTCTCTGTCGAAAAATATGGATACTACACCCCCTTCTCTTTCTTATCTAATTCTTGTTGCCTGGTCATACAATTCTGTTAAATCTGAGAGACAAAATTTGGTTACAAAGTCGCTTCTCTCCCGAAGTCCTACCAGCTTTTTCCCCCGGTCTTCTTTATAATCTTGCATGGTATATAAGTTATGGACACCGGCCTGTAGTTCAATGCTTCCTGCCTATTACATTTGGTACTACACTAGATGTCGTCTAATGTTTCGGTAGGTCTCCTGTTTTTAGTGACCTATTATACACCAAAGAGAGTGGTACACGTGGTGCTCCTGCGCCCTTTTTTAATGTCCATGGTGATACTCTGTTAGGTCCATCAGCTTTGTAGTATCTAGTTCCATCAGATGCCTTCTAACCTTGTCACTAGTAATTTCAAATTGTTCCAAAGTTGATTGGTTTACCGCCATCTCTCTCTAGGTTCAGGCACTTCTCCTTGCTCTTTTGTGAAGACCTCCTGGAATATCTTGCTGAATTCTTTACACACCTTGTCGTTCTCTGTGTACCTGTTCTCCCCTTTTCTCAGTTTCATCACCTGTTCTTTCACTGTTCTCTTCCTCCTGGTGTGGCTGTGGAGAAGATTTGATTGGTCTTGGCTTTATTTGCTATGTCATTTTCTTACAGTTTTCTTAAAGTTACAGTCTCTCCGCTTCTCTCCTCACACTGAGGTACTCATTCCGGGCCCTCTGGTATATCACTCTGCTCTCTAGTGTTCTGTTATTTCTATAGTTTCTCCGTGTTCTTGTGTTCTATAGTCTTGGTTCCTTACATATCTGATTAAACCACCGATTCTTCTTTAGCATTTCTCTTTCCTTTTAGATCGGGATAAATTTGTCCTAACCTGACACACGTGAATGAGGTAGTCTATCATGTCCTATACAGTGTTTTTCTCTAAGTTCTGTTTCCCATGGTATTTGTAATAGGAACTTTCTCATCTCATCAGCGTTTCCTCTTTCGATATGCCAGCTCTTGGGTTTCTAGTCTCTGTCTAGAGTAGGTTCTTCCTACTTCCACCAGGAAGGACCTACTTTCCAAATACTTTGGATACACGATACAGATTATTTCTTTTAAGCCAAAATATATATAAATATACATATATATATGACAATGTCAGACCACGGAGGAAAAATGAAACAGGAATTTCCTTAAGTACTTTCGTATATTAATACATCTTCAGAAGGAGTCCTTCAGAAGGATGACTCCTTCTGAAGATGTATTAATATACGAAAGTACTTAAGGAAATTCCTGTTTCATTTTTCCTCCGTGGTCTGACATTGTCACATTTTTAATCACGTGTTTACTTTCGTGATATACACACACATATATATATATATATATATATTAATATTATTCAATATTATACATTGGTTGCATGCAAGGTATACACACACGGTTAGGTTAGCGTGTTCCTGTACACGCATCAGTAGCAATGATTAGATATTTGTATAATTATTATCTGCGTTACGTTATACACATTTCGGAAGGTCTCATTGGTACTACATATTTTGAGGAGTTTCGGAATTTCAGTAAGATTTTTGTAACATTTATTGTTGAGTATTCTTCTTTATTTCTTATACTATATGTCTCTTGCAAATCTATAAAGCTCAATCAATTAATGTTCTATACTAACTGAAGAATATTCTGTGTATGGTACTATCTCAATCGTCAATATTCTGACATATAAATTCGTAGAGTTCTCAAAAATATATTAAAGGGTCAATAGAAGACAGAACAGAGAACAGAGAATATTGATGTTCAAGATGTCTCATCTTGCCAAAGCTAACCTACAGAATATATATATATATATATATATATATATATATATATATATATATATATATATATATATATATATATATATATATATATAATCTGGGTACCTCCAGATTCCAAATCTCAAGATTATTGAAGAAATGTCTCAACTCACGATTGCTTGGGAACGTGTTCCAGCAGCTTGAAGCTCACTTCGTAATTATGACAGCTTCTCCCACTGAAAATTTCCTAATAACCATCTCTAATCCCTGGCTGATCCCTCGCTTGACCCTGTATCGCCTAGCCGCCTCCGCTGCGAACACAGGTGCATTTACACCCGTACATCAACAAGCAGATACGACTCCCATGGTCTCATCTGTCGAAGATTAGATGAAAACATCGCAAATGAATGCTCTAATGTTATCAATAAGAAATATATCATTACAGGCCCCTACGCAGCATCAAGCGAGCCCATCAACAGTGCAGATCCGGTTGAAATCAAGTGTTGAGCTGAGATCAACTATACTAAAGGGTAAGATTGTCAAGTAGTGTGGGTCTCTACACTTGTAATCCCAGTGGTTAACATCACGTGAATATGTTAGAATTTATCATAAATTCTAACATATTTAACACTTCCATATTTGCCTGAGGGGAAAGAAGCTCTCAGGGAGAACTATAAGTCAAATAACGAGATCCTGTAAATTGTGACAGGTCTTCTCACTAGACAAAGATACCGTTGATTAATAGGTGAAAATTACCATTCATGTTCCGGTATAAGTTAGACGAACAATACATTACGAAGACCGAGGCCCTTATACTGCCCATTCTCCTATTCTTACAACCTGATATTCTTCATAATGCCATTGCATTACGTATTGCATGACAAAACGCAGAATTTCCTCACTTCAGGCAGTGCAAACTATCTTGCTCAAGTGCCGCTTTTCAGTAAATATATTTAAGCTGTAAGCGAAAGGTGGCAGCCAAGACATTTATTTAAAAGCTAAAAATTTAAAAACACATGTTATAATTAATTACATAAGCCTTAATGATATACACACAGAGATCACACTAACGTGATGCATCAAGTGAACAAATTCACAACATAAATGAACAAAATCTACAATTCGAACCCTCATCACGGCTCTTGTGGATTTGTTCTTAATGATATATATTTATAATTCCGAAAGAAATTGCTCCTTCAGCAGGAGATATGTGTCTTATGAAGTAATCTCTTCTGCTGGAGCAAGCACTAAGCCATTAAGACAGTATAGCACAGACAGGAGCAAATCTGTGACCTTCGAAATAATCATTCCTCCAGAAGGAAATCTATGCCCTGGAAAGTGATGTCTCCTTCAGGAGGACGTATATTATATATATACTGCCCAAGCCATCTTGTAAATAGGTGATAGGTAGGCCACAATGGCCCTATTCCCCATAAGCGAGGTGTTTCACCTTCACCTCATCCCTGGCTATATATCAGGCAGCACAAAAACTTGTAACCATCAAAACTCTGTCTTTGATAATGTTGAGAAGGATCTACGAAACGCATCTCTCAGCGCCAGGCTTTAATAAAATTATAAAATGAACTTTGGCCAGTTATTTTTTCAACTTCCTTCTCAGGTGAAGAAAACCACAGTAAAAATAGAGAAGATTTGTGCTAGAATCATTGACCTCACCCTTTCTGCCATATTTCATAATATGTTTAATCTGTTTAGTGTTTGCAGGTTATAGTTGTGTGTGTGTAAACTAAAGGCTTTGAAAATGTAATAAGTTATTACGAAACGCGTTCAAATGTCGCGTCAGACTAGAAATAAAAATGAATTTTGGAGAACTGATTTTTCAATTACCATCGACAGCGAAAAGAACCATAAGAAATATAGAGAAAATTCGTGTTGGAATTATTAATCTTACTTTTTTGGTCATATTTATTAATATATGTCTACAGGAAAGACTGCTACCAAAATATATATATATATATATATATATATATATATATATATATATATATATAAATTTTGTGAGGGTACCACCTCTGGTGGTACCCTCACAAACTCTATATAGATATATATATAGAGTATATAGAGTTCTCTATATATATAGAATATATAGAGTTCTCTATATATAGATATATATATATATATATATATATATATATATATATATATATATTACCTCTGGAACCTAAATACTATAAATATTAGCAAGAAATTTCCCCCCTGATAACTTAATCCACTTTTCCACTGCAGGGGAAGGAACCCTTCACCCATAACTGTCTTTTCTGGTAAAATCTGGCTATCTTTCCCTTCCTTCCCCTCCAGCCTCCACTCCACCCTTGCTGCAAGCACGCCAGCGACTTTAGTTCTCTGGAGTTGCCTGTGGCTGACAGACGTTATATATCGTCTCTGGGTCATGTCCTTATCTTCGACAGAAGTGAGAGGCCTTTGAGTGTGGGGGGGTCTCTTCATTCCTACTATTTATCACAGGATCTCGGAGACATGTTCTCTCTTGTGAGAGGTTCATTGGCATGACTGCTGTTAAATCATTCCTTCAGACGAATTTTAAGAAATATCAGTGTAAGTTAGAACCTTCAGAAACGCGTTCGTCATTGGTAGTTCCCTGACATGCCTCAAGGAAGACCTTGAAAGTGAAGGCTCTTTTTCCACTCTATAAAACACCCTGAGGAACATCTGAAGCAGAGGCTCTATATTAAGTCGCTGGTCACTGACGTGGGAGGATACTACTTCTCCACCTCCCACAAGTCCCCAAGGACTTCCTCCTTCAGAAATGGAGTCTGTGCCTCCGGTCTAAGGTGGAGCTTCATGACTCCTCCTCCATCGCAGGCTCTCGTGAACTCCTCCTCCTCCTCCTGAAGAGGGAGTTCCCCCAGAAGAGAGTCGTGATCTGTGGCCAACAGGAGCTTGTGTACCGGACCCTCCCTCCAGGAGCCATGAAAGAAACATGTCTCAGAGGACGAGCGAGGAGCCAACAGGCCACACACCGCTGGCCGCTGCCCATGGCGCCATCCTGGTCGTCAACGTCCCCCCTGCTACATGCATTTTACATTCATCAATGTTTACCTGGCTTTCGCGAGCAGGAAGCAGACGTTCCCTGGAGGTGAAGCAAATTATTCCACACAAGAAAGATATCTAAATTATCACGATTTGGTTTAAATCTATTTTGGTCATTGATATATAGAGTATTTAATGAGTATTGTTAAAATAAACACTTATTTTAAAAGGCCTATTGTATAAAGGCAAGTATTTTTTATTTCTAACTTTGCATGTGCTTGAAAACTAACAAATTATTTGCTTCAAAGACAAAGCATAACAAATCAGTTCGTCTTCTACACAAAAGTACACTAAACGAAGTTCGTCTTCTTTAGTACTTAAAAATGGTGTACTAAATTCGGTTAAATTAAAGTAACCTAATTTAACCGAAGAACCCAATAATAGGAAAGGTAACCGCCCGCCAATATCGCGAGCTGCTATCATATTTTGACGTTGGGGATTTTGATGTATGATGAAAGGACATACACAAAAAATAAGTGAAGACTTGAATCGCATATATCATTCGAAGTGACGCTTGAAAATGTTGGATTATATTATAGATATCTGACATAAATGACAATTAGCACAGCTTACATCTATTATAGGTCTAAGCTGAGCTAAGCTGTGCTAAATCTAAAGATAGCAAAAGTTATCTCTGTTTTTGTTCAGCTGTTGAGATGATGGACTGTTCATTCACATCTTTTATGTAAATGTTTCAGCTGTAATATAGACCTTCTTTCTACAAGTTTCCTATTAAAATAGGAAAAAAAGTATTTTCAATGGGTTAAAACAGCCAATACTGCATTGCACACGAGTTAAAAAACAAAATAACATTGCAAATGCACTATAATAGCAAAAGCAGTATTGAGTAGATAGAGCATTCATCTTAAATTATTTCATTTATCAAAATCATATATGTCAGAAAGCATTGCCAAATAATCTTTAAAATAGTTTGGTATAAATCTATATGGACCAAAATACAAAACATTTAAATAATTACATAATACATATTTTTTCTGTAACTTTAACATTGATTATATAGTTAGCTTGATAAATATTAAGAAGATAAAAAGTTTGTATCCTTTCACCCCCTTGTTTAACTGCTTACTTAAGAGGTCAACACCTGCTGATAATACTCTTGAGAAAAACCACAAATGAACAGAAACGTTACATCTTTATTGTAACTTTCTGTCACGCACGCGAAATATTATCTCTCTAAACGTTCTCATATAAGCGACATGTTATCTTGCAAACGAAACGTTATCTACAATTAAGTTCCTGAAAATAAACTACGTTTTTCTCCACAGGTTTCTTATCTCCACTAAGATGCAAAAAAGCTTCCCTCGAGGAACCTTTTTTTTCTGTAGAATGAGACCATCTTTGCTAATGTGTCGATCACTCTGCAGACTATTTTGTAAAATGACACCATTTTTAATTTACATATCAAACAATATACCAACATTTATTGTAAAAAAAGACCAGCTTAGTAGATATATTAACCCACATGAAGACTACTTTGTAAATGAAGACCTTCCTAGCTATCAACCAATGTGTAAATACAATAGTCAACATAGAGTGAAACGCAGCATGGAACAGATGGCTCCTCTCTGGAACAGACGAGATTTGGAAAGGGCTCACCCTCCCACAACAACATCAACAATAACAGCTATTGTATATATAAATATAAAACCAATAACAGGGGGAAAATAAGAGACAAACGGAATAAGAACAGCGTCATCATAATAATGACGACGATGATGAATAGGACAATGATAACGAGGATAAAGACTGCAAAGAAGATCATAACTTGCAGATGATGGGGAAAATATATGTACACGATAACGAGATTACATGAAAATGTAGGATAATATAGATATACGATAAGAGAATTGCTGTAATATATATTGATATCTGTCGATATATACCCTCATGTGTTTCCTCGACAGATAAACCAGGAATCGTGCTCCTTAAAAATGGATAAATTATCCTCTCATACAAACTTAATATTCCTAAGAGACATGTAAGGCAGCATTTACAATATCCCAGGAACACTAGGGCAAGTGGGCGCCCTGAAGACTATCCTTGTATGAATACAGTGAGAGACCTAAAAAATCACCTACATGATTATCCATGCTGTGTTCCCTCTTCATCTCTGTGTTTCACCATAGTACGTATATGTTGCCTCAACTCACTTCCAGTCACTGATAAAGGGATTCCCAATATACTCTCTTTTTCCTTTTGCAATGTGGCAGACAGTGGGAAATAATATTTTCGAAAAGGATTCTTTGGGATGATGTGAAATATCAAAACCGTAATGGGTTCTTTGGTTCACATGTAGGAGTTCCTTGGCGGCTGATGCAGGAGCGGGTTTTAGGCCAGATTCATGAAGCAGTTACCCAAGCACTTACGAACGTGTACATCTTTCCTCAATCTTTGACGGCTTTGGTTACACTTATTAAACAGTTTACAAGCATGACAACTTGCCAATCAACTGTTGTTATTGTTATAAACAGCCTCTTGGTGCTTCGGAGCTCATTAACTGTTTAATAATTGTAAACAAAGCCGCCAAAGATTGAGAAAAGATGGACAAGTTCGTAAGTGCTGGCGTAACTGCTTTGTGAATCTGGCCCCTGGTGGCTACATTCCTCTTGGCGGCCCACTAGGGATTGTTAAGCCAGAAAAGAAAATATTGCTGGTGCTCCTGTTGACACTTCCTGCTCCTAAAACATTCAGAGAACAATCTACTGTGTAGCGTTTATTCTCTGGAAGTTGGAATCGGTTCTATCTTTGGAAGCCAGTAGCTGCCCGTTCTCAGGAAGAAGGTAGATATTTGTTCCCAGGAAGCAAATAGGTGTTTGTTCTCTAGAAGCTGATAGATGCTCAATCTCTATAAGCTGGAAGGTGATTAAATGGTAGTACGTAGAGGATCT
>NC_091216.1:31545171-31615171 GCF_040958095.1 Procambarus clarkii | reverse complement strand
TAGATTGTCTTGATTGTCTACAATCAAGGGTAGATTGTAGAGTGAAAGGTAGATTGAAGACTTGTACTGTACAGCTTCTGGCACTCTGGTAGATACAGTTCCTGAAATAACTTACGAACAGATTTTGTTAACTTAGTACAGTCAACAAGATTTATGTTTACAGTCACCAAACATTTATGCGTCCAGTTGCGAAACCTTTACATCTTTTTTCAAACATATCGACCTTATTTACATTTATTAAATAGTTTACTAACTTCTAAACTTTACAATCTAAGGTTATTGGTGTCATATACAACCTCATAGTACTTCTTCAGAGTTAATAAACTGTTTAATAAATGTAAACAAAGCCGATAAATACTGGTTCTGGGGCCAGATTCCCGAAAGCACTTACGCAAGCACTTACGAACCTGTACAACTTTTCACAATCTTTGGCGGCTTTGTTTGCAATTATTAAACAGTTAATGAGCTCCGAAGCACCAGGAGGCTGTTTATAACAATAACAACAGTTGAATGGGAAGTTTTCATGCTTGTAAACTGTTTAATAAATGTAACCAAAGCCGTCAAAGATTGAGGAAAGATGTACACGTTCATAAGTATTTGCGTAAGTGCTTTCGTGAATCTGGGCCCTGGACACTGCTAGACACATCTTACCTTGTGGTTCCCTCCTGGTTGTTCCGGGTATCAACGTCCCTGCAGCCCGGTCTCTGACCAGGCCACCTGGTTGGAGGTCTGTTCTATCAGGCTGTTAGACAAAGCCTGCTCACAATCACAGTCCGGTTGGTCAGGTTCCTTTGGAGGTGTTTATCAAGTTCTCTTGAACTTTGTCACAACAACTTGTTCTCTCATCTAATACGTCGCATTTCTGACGTATTCGATCAATCCGTTAAAAATGCGACTTACTAGGAAAAATTAAACCACCGTAATATTGACGCAATGTGTTTCTCGCCCTCGAAAGGTTATTTCTAGGTTTGGTTGGGGGTTCTTCGCTTCTGGGTAGGTAAAACAGTCGCATTTTTTACGGAGTGGCATATGGAGACAAGGGTTTGAACCGTCTTACCGAACGTCTTAAGTGTTTTAGTCGCGAATGCTTTATTGCTGCTTTATTTTGTATACGTTAGTAATAAAGAGGTTTCTTCTGACTTAGAGAGCGCTTCATTTTGTATAAAAGTTAGTAATATGGAGGTTTCTTTGAGTGAGTATTTTATTTTGTGAATACGTTATTGGAAAAGAATTTTCCGAGTCAGTGGGCGTGAGGTAAAGACCGCTAACATATACCTACATATGTATGTCGGTACATATGTAGGCAAGAACATACCGGGTATGTACTTACTGAGACGCAAGATGTCGATCTGAGAGCCTTGACAATGGTTTGTAGTCGACAGACTATCTCTTAAGACTATCTCTTGAGACTCAGTAGTCTTAAGAGTAACTTCCTGAAAGGCGTCTTAAGTATTAATATGACGGCCGTAACTTACGACCTCACACCCTTTCCTCCGTGTAGTTATTAATGAGTAGTTGAGCGGGAAGTTTCACTTGACCTTGACCTTGGGGGCCTCGTAGCCTGGTGGATAGCGCGCAGGACTCGTAATTCTGTGGCGCGGGTTCAATTCCCGCACGAGGCAGAAACAAATGGGCAAAAGTTTCTTTCACCCTGAATGCCCCTGTTACCTAGCAGTAAAATAGGTGCCTGGGTGTTAGTCAGCTGTCACGGGATGCTTCCTGGGGGTGGAGGCCTGGTCGAGGACCGGGCCGCGGGGACACTAAAAGCCCTGAAATCATCTCAAGATAACCTCAAGATAACCTGACCATCCAGAGGGTCAAAATATCCCAAATGCATCAAGGGGCTTAAGGGAACTGGATGAAATCTTACATTTTCACCACTGAAGCTTTTGATTTTCTCTCTCAATTCCAACTTGAGGCAAATTTAGACCACCTTACAACCAATGGGTTCTATGCTTCATTCATCTTGCAAACGTATTTCAATTGCTTAAGATTCTCACTAATCACGTTCAACAGAAGATGCTGTTCATCACATAAGAATCAGATCCGGTCTCAAACTGCTATAACTTGGATTTCTTACATCTTAGATTCATGTCAGGTGGTTGCTAAATATGAAACTGCCTAGCTGCCTTCAGAGTACCTAACACTTCAACTGTCCATCCTTAGGTTTAAACAATATAATAACAAATATCACTGGAGTTGTGAGACATCAAATATCACAGAGTTTCAGGTGTTTGGAAAATGTTTCTGACAAGACTTTATAGATCCACTATTAACCTGAGGATTGTATATATATATTAAGGTTTATACATCCCTCGAATAGGATCATAAAGCATTTCTAATCATTATTTGAAATTCTATACATTTTCCCAAAAATTATGACACTGTCACATGCTCTGCAAGATTTGCATATCTATCTACAAAATTCTCATATGACTACACACCGCAGAGGTGTTTAATCTTCAGTAAGATTCAATAAGATTGTTTGGAAGCGAGTTCCACAGGCAGTGGAACCAGGCTACAGGTTCTCAAGAACAGGATGGAAGTTCTTTGTCCCTCCTAGAGCCTGTGAAAAGGTTAGTCTCCAAAGTTAGTTGGAAAGCCTTTCTCCTGACTTGACAAACGTCCAGTTATTGAGATGTTACCGTACATGAGCGGTAAGCATTAATAACATTCCACCTGACCTACAGAACCCGAAATGAATTAGTTCAGAAAATAGTATATTCATCCCCGAAACATATATATTTAAGGCAATAGCATCAAATACGTACTCTTGCAGGCGATGAGTCACAATAACGTGGCTGAAGTATGTTGACCAGACCACACACTAGAAGTTGAAGGGACGACGACGTTTCAGTCCGTCCTGGACCATTCTCAAGTCGTTCTCATTTCAAGCTCTACGTACCCTTGTATCCCTTACGTAGAAATGTTGATACCCTCAGCACGAATACCGGTTGATCTCAGTGCACGGTGGAGGAGAAGGGACTCTGAGACAGGCTTCCCCCAGAACAGGTTTCTTCAGACGGAGACTCCAGTTCCTGCCACAGTCAGCGCTGGTGCGACGGATTCTCCAGTACGTGAAGGAGACTTAGGCCGTCTTCCAGGTAGCGAGGATTCCTAGCTCCGCTGTTGCTGCTGCTGCTGCTCGACCAAGCTTCCCGCTCAGGTCGGCGACAGCTCTCTACCCAGGTGCGGTGGATCCATATACACACAACCACCTTCAGATCTCGCAAGCTCCTCTGGTCTTAATATTCGGTGAGGTTGATTTTGTCCTAATGTAGCGAGGCACGAGCCACTAGGTCTCTTCAAGCCACGAGAGAAGTGTTCACAACGGATGCAGCCCAGCATACGCAGTGCCTAGTATGTCATTACTGTATTGTAACTCAGTGGCTTCTCTATAATTTCCAACTCAGTAGCTTTATAATTTCTAGCTCATTAACTTCTCTATAATTTCTAACTGTGGAGGCTTAATGAAAGTTTTACCCAAACAGTTTGCTTCAGAGGTAATATTTAGGGATATTACTTACACCATATCACCGCCTGCATTATTACACGAATAATAATAATACAACATTTAATTAGGATAAGTTAGATGTAGGGATTTGTGAACTTGATAAAATAGGAGAAAAGAAGATTTTCTATAGATCCATTTATCCTTATCTTGCTGCAGTTTTTGAAGATCTTTCACAACTGAAGACATTTCTAATGTTCTCACTCTCCTTTATATGAATATAGTGGTTTAGTTACCCATTTTCAGCCACGTTATAGTGAAGATTGTTATAAAGATTCGTTTCTCTAGTGACAGTGATTCAGTACTCAGACACTTAGGTCTTTCGGACATTTAGGAACCGAAATGTCGTCATCCTTTCACTTTCTAGTGTGTGGTTTGGTCAACATATTTCATATTGTGACTCCTCGTCTGCACTTAGGTCTTTCCTTTCGAAGACCTGAAAGTCTTACCAAGGGCAAGGTGAAGAGTGACAGGGAAGTCTGAGGAGAGTTAGACGTAAGATTAGAGGACGTCTTCAAAGTAATGCCAGAAGAATTGGCTGTAACAAGACGAAGAGGATACATCTTAAGACTGAACTGTACACACCCAAGGGTACCTCCTTATACCAGCAGTACACACCCAAGGACACCACCTTATACCAACAGTACACACCCAAGGACACCACCTTATACCAACAGTACACACCCAAGGACACCACCTTATACCAACAGTACACACCCAAGGACACCACCTTATACCAACAGTACACACCCAAGGACACCACCTTATACCAACAGTACACACCCAAGGACACCACCTTATACCAACAGTACACACCCAAGGACACCACCTTACACCAACAGTACACACCCAAGGACACCACCTTATACCAACAGTACACACCCAAGGACACCTCCTTATACCAACAGTACACACCCAAGGACACCACCTTACACCAACAGTACACACCCAAGGACACCACCTTACACCAACAGTACACACCCAAGGACACCACCTTATACCAACAGTACACACCCAAGGGTACCTCCTTATACCAGCAGTACACACCCAAGGACACCACCTTACACCAACAGTACACACCCAAGGACACCACCTTACACCAACAGTACACACCCAAGGACACCACCTTATACCAACAGTACACACCCAAGGACACCACCTTACACCAACAGTACACACCCACAACATGCTGAAGACAGAGGAACAGCCTCAACCACCCAATATCATTAATAAATTAGAGTCCTTACATAAATCACTGCCATATCAAACCGTAAATAAATGTACTGTACGTCGTAGACACTGCATAGATACACTGCATATCATGATGTAGTGTCTGGGGTCATCTGCGACACATGCTGATGACCCAAGCACTACAAAAACTACAACAACAAGTAGGAAATAGAGGCATTTCATCAACCAGATCCAACATGCGGATGACATCTTCAATGTTTTATTTTAAGGTAATATAGAGAAGATATGAGAATCTGTCTCGCAACCTCCGATGACACACATACAACAGACGTCATACACAAATCCATCATACCAACCAGACAGCATTGATACAGAACAAGCCACTAATAACTTGTGGGTTATCAATCGCAGTTATCATCAAGAGAACATGGGGCACATCATTCAGAAGATGGAAGAACTGCCTCGACCCCTAACAACACCTGTAGAACAAAGGTGCAACATCAGCCTTTTGCAACATTGAGAGAACAGTCACTGTCTCAATCACTGACAACATACAGAGGACAAAGACACTCCCACAGCCAATAACAGTATAGAGAGAACCCGTATACATCACCAACATACACGTGTGTAAGACCACCAACATTCTACAAGTGAAAGATCTTTGTTAATGGTAATTATTGTGAGGAAAATGATGTAGGGATATTATGAGAGTTTAGATGAGTTTATGTTGGTTTAATGTGAGTTTGCATGTATATTTTACTTTAAATGTGAATATGTATATATGTATATACATGTGAAAATGTATATACAGTACTTGAGTGAGTATTCCAAGCTAGTGTGAGGAGTATTTCTCGCTAGTTTGAGTGGCTGTGCACTCGTTAGCGAAGTACACCTTTAGTACACCTTTAGAATATGACCTTGAGAGCCCAGTCAATCCACTAACGACAATTCCTGATAATAATTAAAACAATGAACATTAACCCTTGCTTTTTGTTGGGTCTGCTAAAATATATTTCTACTGTTTGTATACAATAAGAAACTTATTCTCCATCTTCTTTAAGTGTATTTTCTTTATTTCTTTACATTTCTTATCACTTAAGGGTTGATTTGGTGGTTCTTCAAACTACCTGAAGGGTGACAGAATAATTTTGCAGTAGTTCTCCTATCTTCTATATAGTAAGAAGCGCCATAAATATATATTTGCTTGTGTTTAACTTAAGGATTAGGCATTGTTATCCATTCCCAACAATTCAGCTACAAGTTTCCCAACAATTCAGCTATTTCACCTACAAGTGTAGCTGAAATATACACTTGAAAATTAAATTGGAAACAGAAACAAGGCTTTACTAAGCCTTTCTCTACATTTTATGACTTAGAGGAAAACTTGTGCTCTCACAAAAAAATATAAACAATACAACTTATAAACGATTTAAAGTCTTACAATACTAAATAAAGAGGTGAGAAATATATGGTTAAAGAACTCACAGAGAAGCTTCAAGCCTCATTGTTTACAAACAATGTTTCCCTACACGTGTTCACTCACTTGTCTTGGCCCTGTTTCCCTGTGCCGTAAACTACCAATTATCTCCGAGGCAAAGCTACCCTTCTCTCTCTCTCTCTCTCCCTACCCGGAAGTGGTGTGTGTGTGAGTGTGTGTGTGTATGTGTGTGTGTGTGTGTGAGTGTGTGTGTGTGTGTGTGTGTGTGTGTGTGTGTGTGTGTGTGTGTGTGTGTGTGTGTGTGTGTGTGTGTGTGTGTGTGTGTGAGACTGTTAGTACACACACTATCTCATCCCGTGGACCATTCAACCAACCAGAACTCTTCAGACATCTAGTCCTCATCTGCAGCCCATCATAATTGGACCATCAATACTTCTGCAACTCATCATGGAGCCATCCATGGAGACCATCCAGT
The DNA here is from genome assembly GCF_040958095.1 of Procambarus clarkii. Taxonomy (NCBI): domain Eukaryota; kingdom Metazoa; phylum Arthropoda; class Malacostraca; order Decapoda; family Cambaridae; genus Procambarus; species Procambarus clarkii. The sequence continues at coordinate 31,608,556 of NC_091216.1, read as the reverse complement.
CATCTATAGCTCATCCAGCGAACCATCCAATCATCTACTGTAAGAGAAGCACTTGCGACTGAGTTTTCAATCTCTTTCAGTGACGTTTAAGTTGTTGTCTCCACTTTCTCGTATCCTTCCATAGTCTCAAATGTTCTCTCTTTCTCTCTCTCTCTGTCATTTTGTAGTATCTCCTCGTGGCTTGCAATGTCTACTTCGTGGCTTCTTTCGTAAACTAATATTTCTTGACCATATGATACATTTTGCTATACAATATTTGATCAGTCTCGTACACCATTCTACTGCTGCTAATTTTAGTATTTTGTTCAGTTTACAATTGATTCAGACAATTCGTGCAATTCCCAACTTCAAAATACCTATATCAAATGAATTTGGTCTTAATATATATATGAGAGCATGAAAATTAAAATTATATGACCTTTTCTTTAAAGGTTTTTCAGTCATATTATTATTTTTTAATTTTGAAATTCCATTATAAAGAACAGCTGCGGGGGTGGGTAAGAAAAATAAGATGATTCAGCTCCTCAGGATTAAAATAAGACTTGTTCTGAATCATTTGTACTCGAAAAGAACCCCAAAGACTGAAGGGCAAAAAGGTTAAAATCAAGATACCAAACAGGACCAATTGGGAAGCATTCCTCTCCATCAATCCAATGCACTGGTAATATAATATGGTTCTCACAATTCTAGCAACATCTGTACATGCTCCATGTTGTTGGAAAAATTGCTTTCTGTAATACGTGGACACTTTCTTGAAACTATAAAAGATACCCATTTGCTATGTTCTGGTATGAAGTGTCAGGCATAGTTCCTTCATTCATTCATTAAACTGATGAATGCTAGCGTGTAAAAGTATAGGAATAGTTTAATTTATTGGATACTCACTCAGCATTCATTATTTATATATTTGTTTTTTCTTAAATTCGTATTTTTTAGGATAAGAAACTATTGAGGCAATACAATGGGATCGAACTTGCATCTTTAGGCTTCCCAGGGATGTTAACTCTTCAGTAGAGATTTACTTTACACACACACACACACACATATATATATATATATATATATATATATATATATATATATATATATATATATATATATATATATATATATATATTTAAGGAAGGGGGTGGTAGGAGAAAAGCACACAGAAACTGTATTGGAGGGGATCTAAACATTCCCTCTAATGCGTTATGCGTGGTTTCCTCCGAGGCTATGGGTCCCCCTTCTTCCAGCTAGAGGTGGTACTCCCTTCCCTATATATATATATATATATATATATATATATATATATATATATATATATATATATATATATATATATATATATATATATATATATATATATATATATATATGCATATATATATATATATATGTCGTACCTAGTAGCCAGAATTCACTTCTCAGCCTACTATGCAAGGCCCGATTTACCTAATAAGCCAAGTTTTCCTGAATTAATATATTTTGTCAAATTTTTTTCTCATGAAATGATAAATCTACCCATGTCATTATGCATGAGGTCAATTTTTTTTTATTCGAGTTAAAATTAACTTATATATATGACCGAACCTAACCAACCCTACCTAACCTAACCTAACCTATCTTGATAGGTTAGGTTAGGTTAGGTAGGGTTGGTTATTTTTTTCTTATGAAATTTTTTTTTTTTTCTTTTTGAAATGAAATGATATTTTTTTTTTTTCTCATGAAATGATAAATTTTTTTTCTCATGAAATGATAAATCTACCCATGTCATTATGCATGAGGTCAATTTTTTTTTATTCGAGTTAAAATTAACTTATATATATGACCGAACCTAACCAACCCTACCTAACCTAACCTAACCTATCTTGATAGGTTAGGTTAGGTTAGGTAGCAGAAAAAGTTAGGTTAGGTTAGGTTAGGGAGGTTAGGTAGTCGAAAAAACATTAATTCGTGTAAACTTGACTTATTAGGCAAATCAGGCCTTGCATAGTAGGCTGAGAAGTGCGTTCTGGCTACTAGGTACGACATATATATATATATATATATATATATATATATATATATATATATATATATATATATATATATATATATATATATATATATATGTCGTACCTAGTAGCCAGAACTCACTTCTCAGCCTACTATTCAATGCCCGATTTGCCTAATAAGCCAAGTTTTCCTGAATTAATATATTTACTATAATTTTTTTCTTATGAAATGATAAAGCAACCCTTTTCTCTATGTATGAGGTCAATTTTTTTTTATTGGAGTTAAAATTATCGTAGATATATGACCGAACCTACCCAACCCTACCTAACCTAACCTAACCTATATTTATAGGTAAGGTTAGGTTAGGTAGCCAAAAAAAGCTAGGTTAGGTTAGGTTAGGTAGGTTAGGTAGACGAAAAAATATTAATTCATGAAAACTTGGCTTATTAGGCAAATCGGGCCTTGAATAGTAGGCTGAGAAGTGCGTTCTGGCTATTAGGTACGACATATATATATATATATATATATATATATATATATATATATATATATATATATATATATATATATATATGTCGTACCTAGTAGCCAGAACTCACTTCTCAGCCTACTATTCAAGGCCCGATTTGCCTAATAAGCCAAGTTTTCCTGAATTAATATATTTACTATAATTTTTTTCTTATGAAATGATAAAGCAACCCTTTTCTCTATGTATGAGGTCAATTTTTTTTTATTGGAGTTAAAATTAACATAGATATATGACCGAACCTAACCAACCCTACCTAACCTAACCTAACCTATATTTATAGGTAAGGTTAGGTTAGGTAGCCAAAAAAAGCTAGGTTAGGTTAGGTTAGGTTGGTTAGGTAGACGAAAAAACATTAATTCATGAAAACTTGGCTTATTAGGCAAATCGGGCCTTGAATAGTAGGCTGAGAAGTGCGTTCTGGCTATTAGGTACGACATATATATATATATATATATATATATATATATATGTCGTACCTAATAGCCAGAACGCACTTTTCAGCCTACTATGCAAGGCCCGATTTGCCTAATAAGCCAAGTTTTCCTGAATTAATATATTTTCTCTAATTTTTTTCTTATGAAATGATAAAGCTACCCATTTCATTATGTATAAGGTAAATTTTTTTTTATTGGAGTTAAAATTAATGTAGATATATGACCGAACCTAACCAACCCTACCTAACCTAACCTAACCTATCTTTATAGGTTAGGTTAGGTTAGGTAGCCGAAAAAGTTAGGTTAGGTTAGGTTAGGTAGGTTAGGTAGTCGAAAAACAATTAATTCATGAAAACTTGGCTTATTAGGCAAATCGGGCCTTGCATAGTAGGCTGAGAAGTGAGTTCTGGCTACTAGGTACGACATATATATATATATATATATATATATATATATATATATATATATATATATATATATATATATATATATATATATATATATATATATATATATATATACGATTTTCTAAACGAAACATTTATATGAATTTATGGTGAGTTTATCATATATAACCATTTCCGAGTAAAATTTTTGGTTCAAATTTTCCTTATATTTTCTCACTCATTTTATATTCTATAATTGACTTATTTCTACTCTCTGGTAATTCCATTGCGTGGCACTTGTCAACTTTAAATTCCATCATTCCTTTCTGCATTTATTTCATTCCATTTTCCCGCGTCTTCTTAAAAGGTTCCACATTTTTATCACCTTGTTTTAGAATTTTTGGCGCTACTCTGCACACAAATATTATTAGCATCTATTGGCAAATTGTTTTTCTAGGATCGTACTTTTATTTAGCTTTTTGTTTAAAATGTATCGTGTCACTCAAGTCTCTAGTTATTGATATAAATTAGGATGAATACTGAGGTTATTATTTAGTTTTGTGGGATCTCCTATAGTGATTGTTGGGGTCAATACAGATCTTCAACTTAAGATAGTTGGACTCAGAACTGACCCTTCAGGCACCCCACTACTGACAGTCAGAGTCAGTAGAGTTAGACTTGCCTTGGTCAGTCCTAACTCTTAAAACCCTCACTCTTGACTTTCTTCACTCCAGACCAAAATCCATCGTATAAAATTTCAAATTTTTCTTTCAGACAGACAGTCTTCCATCCAATTAAACCTCCAAATTACACATCTTATTTATTTAATCTTACAGGTTAACCTTCAGTATGAAACCAGGTTGAAAAACTTCAACATTGTGAAAATGCAGATAAATGCATTCAGTTGAGTAACTGTTCCTCGAATAATTTCAGTAACTCGATCATCGAAACTCATTAGATTATACAAGCAGAATTTTATTTATCTAAATTTAAGTTCTTTAGTTGTATATAAGTTGCTAAATCGTCGTGATGATCTATTTCCCCTCAAATGTCTCATTCCAGCCACATCACAACTCATCTAAACCAATTCTCCTTAATGAGACACTGTAACAAGCATGTTAATATATACTAATAAGGAGAATATTGATAACAATATGGTAACAATATATTGTGGTAATAATGAATTCTTATATAATATTAATAATATTTAAAAATATTATTATAATAATAATATTATTATTATAGTTATTATTAATAGTAGTAGTTGTTGTTGTTGTATTTTAGTAATTATATTGTTTGATTGTATTATTACTCTTATTATAAGTATTGTTAATATACTAATTGATATTTATTTGTTACATATATAACTACACTTTTCCTGTACTAATATAACTTTGAATTCAATTTATTGGAAGCAATTTTATATTATTAGCTACTTAAATACAAGAGGTTTGTATTGTGACTGTGAGCTTTGGTAGATAATATTTTCTCAAAACATGTTCCTTAACTTTGTGAATTTAATGTGATAAGACCGTCGATACTTCACGGTCCATGAGAAGGGTACAGCCGTTTATTAGTCTATTCTAGCCATAAGAAATAGCTGAGGAGTTAAATATTAAGGTGTGTGATTTAGTGGACTCTGCTGAACACACACAGAGACCAGACACACTTTTCCTTGTTGTAGAGTCTATACTGTATAGGGTCTGGGTAGAGGAGGAATTATTTAGTTTGTTGTTGTTTAAGATTCGCTACTTGGAACAAACAGCTCAAAGTAGCACGGGCTATGGTGAGCCCGTAGAAGTATTTAGTCTTCTGTCTTGCTGAAGACTAAATATTGTTTTCAGAATTTTGTATAACTAATTTAGGTAAGTCCATTGACAGGAATCCCGAAATGATGGATATCATTCTATGATTAATGTACTGTATTAAGTTATAATATATATAATGATTAGGTTGAAGTGACGTATACACCCTATAATGGCGTATTTTGGTAATTTTCAGCTATTGTAAAGCACGGGAGATAACCTGTCTTCCTGAGAAATGCAAATTTTCAGCGATTTTGTTCTTGGGTTGAATGCCTATCAACCTCTGGAGGGTTATTATGGCAGTCACGAGTGCTCACTGACCAAGTATACTTTTGGTATAGAGATAGTCCAGAGTCAAAGTAAACTCACTGAGAAATCAAGGTACACCTCTAATTGTATATACACCGAGGAGCAAGGTACACCTCACAGTGTATATATCCCTGAGCGCTATTGGTTTCAAAATATTCCATACATCTTGTAAAGAAGAGATTATCAATATATTCTCCTTCTAATATATTAAATAATTGTATTATTATTAGGATAAAAACCCACACTTGTGTATTTGATTAGACGTCTAATCAAATTAGACGTCTAATGATTAGACGTTGAGATGTAAGTCTCGTGCTAATCACACACTCAGACCTTGACTAAGCACTCAGGAGAGTGTGAAAGACTTAGTGTAAATTCCTTACATAAATTTCACATATACACAGTGTTTTTTTATCCTATTTATTATGTCTATGAGAAAACATTACCATTAATTATTTTTATTATTATTATTATAACCTCTATCCACACATGAAATTAAATTAAGATGATGTTTCGGTCCGTCCTGGACCATTTATCAAGTCGATTCGACAAGGGTCCAAGACGGACCGAAACGTTGGCACTTTCATTACAATCATATATGAGGGTTTCAGCCATTTCAGAATATTGTGACATTCTCTGTAATGTCATTAACATCACTATCATCCTATCAATGTCATCGGCATCATTATCATCAATCTGTGTTATCACTATCACCATTATTACCATCACTGCTCTCCACTCACCATTAACAAACCCACAAAAGCAAGATACAACTTCAGATTTATTGCGAAACAAAATTACCCCCCCCCCCTAAAAAAAAAATGATAGAATACCTTAGACTATTTCAATCCACCTCAAGCAAGATATATGTTGAAAACCTCACATCTAACTCAAACCTCTTTAATAAAAGTCTTGAACATATCAAAGAACATGACAAGTACACTAATGCTGGGGTCACATAATGGGGGGGGGGTGGAAAATTTAGCTTGATAAACAGGCCCAACACGGCCCTAGTCCCTAGCCAGAAGGCAGTTCGGTAATTAGTATGTTCACTGGGGATTCTCCTTCCATGCATTAATAGCGTCTATGTCTTGTTTTCCAAAGGAGACATAGAAAAATATCTTGGCGTGGTGTGGGAAAGATGGTCTTTTTTCGTATATAAGTTATGTGATTTGGTCGAACTATTTTTGGGATATATAGGGTGGGGGGGGGGGGTTAGGTGGTGGTAGTGGTGGTAGGTGGGTACAGTTATTCCACTACACGTACATGTATGGTAGTGATTGTGGTGGTAGTGGTGGTGGTAGGTGGGTACAGCTATCCCACTGCACATACATGAATGGTGGTGATGGTGGTGGTAGGAGGTGGTAGTGGTGGTGATAGTGGTGATGGTAGTGGTGTTTTCAGTGCTTAGAGAACAGTGTTTACCAACGTCAAACCCCCATATGCATGTATACTTGCATACGAGCATATGTACACACATATATATGCACTCTCATATATGTGGACGAAATGCATTTTGCCAAACATATGATGCAGTATTTGTTTTTAATTTTCACAAACTCTTGCTCATTTACAATGCTTCACTTCAAGAAAAGCATTAATATTATGAGACTCCAGTCGAGAAAGAAAGCCGGGGACGCACAGCTGAAGTACAACATTGGGAGACTTCTTTACAACTTCTCCTTAAAGACAAGGAAGCACCTTGTCTTCATATCCTAGCTCCCTGTCCATATATTCCAGCTCCTTGTCTTCATATCCCAGCTCCTTGTTCTCATAGCCCAGATATGTGTCCTCATACCCGAGCTCTTTGTTCTAATACATGAGCTTCTTCACTATATATCCTAGCTCCTTATTCATATATCCCAGCTTAGTGTCCTCATATTTTAACTGCTTGTCCTCATATCTCAGATCCTTGTCTACATATCCGAGCTCCTTATTCTTGTATCCCAGCTTCTTCCTCGGAACCCAGCATTTTTATCACATATCTGAACTCTTTGGATTCATATCCCAGCTGCTTGTCCTTATATCCCAGCTTCCTTACCTCATACCTTATTTCCTTGCCCTCGAATTCTAGTTACTTCTAATTCTAGTTCTAGTCTGTATGTTTCATATCCTTGTTTTCGTATCTTAGCCTTTTGCCATATCTCAGCTCCTTGACCTCATATCCCAGCTCCTTGACCTCATATCCCAGCTCCTTGTCCACATATCCCAGCTATTTGTTGCAACATAATGCAGCGCCTTGTCCTCATATCCTTCACCAACCAAGTATGTTGCTTTTTCATGCACAAAATCGCTTGAAAATCGCATTAAATAAATGTGGGAAGAGATAAAAATACTCAATAAATCCACGAAATATTCTAATTAATTACATTCTTCTAATTTATAGACGAAAGGTGTTTATAGACACCAAATAATTTATAGACAGAGGATGGTGTTCCTCCTCCTCTGCTAGGAGAAGCACAATCTTGATACAGTTGAGGTTAGGGTGTCGATGTTATCTTTCTAGCCGTGTTGAAATTGCTATGGATTAAGTGTGACGGAAGATGGCCTGCTAGGAGTCGTGGAGACCGCTGCCAGCCAAGATAACGGCCAGCCAAGATAACGAAGAACGGCCGCAGCATCGCTGGAGCGAAGTCGGTCGCTCGGTGCGACCGGCTAGTGATTATGACAAACAAGAATGACACAAAACCAGTTTACGAGTACGTTTACGAACCACAATCAACTTGAGAATGGTCCAGGACGGACTGAAACGCCGTCGTCCCTTCACTTTCTAGTGTGTGGTCTGGTCAACAGTTTACGAGTAGGTTCAAAGGTATATTAGCCATGGTTGGCTTACCAAAATTTTACCTAGCTGCAAACCTGGGCGATATATATATATATATATATATATATATATATATATATATATATATATATATATATATATATATATATATATATATGTATATATATATATATATATATATATATATATATATATATATATATATATATATATATACATTATATATTACATATATATGTAATTCCTGTTTTAGATCTTCCTCTGTGGTCTGACACTGTCACATTTTTCATCACGTGTTAATGTTCGTGATTTACACACATATCTATATATATTTTGTATCTATATATACAATATTATACATTTAGATAGTAGTATACATAAATAAAATTATGATCATAAGAATGAAGGTAACTGTAGTAGGCCTATTGGCCCATTATGATTATTAATTTCCGAGCAGGAGAGGAGTGAGGGGGGGGGGGAGGGAAGTTGTATGAATGGGTGAAGTGAGCAGCTATTATGTATGACATTAACTATGAATGTGATGTGGTCCATGTATAACTAGACCCATATGTGACTTGACCCATGTATAACTAGACCCATGCATGACTTGACCCCATGTAGAACTAGACCCATGCCCTTGACCCATGTATAACTAGACCCATGCATGACTTGACCTCATGTATAACTAGACCCATGCCCTTGACCCATGTATAACTAGACCCATGCATGACTTGACCTCATGTATAACTAGACCCATGCCCTTGACCCATGTATAACTAGACCCATGCATGACTTGACCCCATGTAGAACTAGACCCCTGCCCTTGACCCATGTATAACTAGACCCATGTATGACTTGACCCCATGTAGAACTAGACCCCTGCCCTTGACCCATGTATAACTAGACCCATGTATGACTTGACCCCATGTAGAACTAGACCCCTGCCCTTGACCCATGTATAACTAGACCCATGTATGACTTGACACAAGTATGACATTAACTGTGTATTGTGGCTTGATCCACGAATAGTAATAATCTGTTAATATCTATAATACATAGATAAATATCTTCATTCCCCTTCTTGCCAGGCTTTAACGTTTAATTAAATTAATTTTACATTATCTAAGCAAGCTTAATTTAGGAGAGCTTAATTTATATTCTCTAGAATAGAGAATAATTACGGTTGAAGTGAACAAGTGGATGAATGGCCATAACAAGGGGGATATTAATAAGATATTAAATATATCAACCCAAATTGGAACTCAAAACAGTGGATATAAATTGGAATAGACTAGATTTAGGAAAGACCTGGGTAAATACTGGTTTGGAAACAGGGTTGTTGTTGTTGATTTGTGGAACAGATTACCAGATGACATAATAGACGTGGGATTACTAGATTGTTTCAAGCGTAGGCTAAACATTTCTCTGTATGAGTTTGGGTGGATATAAATTATAATTGCCTCTCATTGGCCAAAAGGTCTTTCACAGCTTCCTTAATTCTTATGTTAAAATGTTCTAAATAATAAAAATAATAAAAATAATATTAATATTCTTTAATCAGAAGTAGTCAATAGATATCTTCTTGAGGTTATCTTGAGATGATTTCGGGGCTTTTAGTGTCCTCGCGGCCCGGTCCTTGACCAGGCCTCCACCCCCAGGAAGCAGCCCGTGACAGCTGACTAACACCCAGGTACCTATTTTACTGCTAGGTAACAGGGGCATAGGGTGAAAGAAACTCTGCCCATTGTTTCTCGCCGGCGCCCGGGATCGAACCCGGGACCACAGGATCACAAGTCCAGTGTGCTGTCCGCTCGGCCGACCGGCTCCCATAAATCTTAGTACAGTTCGTACGATGCTCGTATATACTTGATGACTGGAGAACCAGATCCAGAGATAAGTAAAGATCTCTTACGCTCGGTAATAATGGATTCTCCCTAAGGCAACTTATCCTCTAGCAAACACTACTTTCTATCCTATGACAACAACAACAAAACCCCGAAAAAATTACAGCCGGGATAATAAATTAAATTTACAATTTAAAATCTTTATTAATAAAATGTTGTACAAAATTCAGTAATATTATTCATCAACTAAATAAAGCAGTAATAATACAAGTTTTAATCCTGACGTATTATAAGATATAAAGACGAGGCCTATCCTATCACTATACCAAATAAATTAAAATTACAAAGCAAACAATAATTTTAATATATAATACAAGCGACATGAAGAGATACATTACAAGAGCAGGAATTTAATGACACTTATCCAACAAGCAGCTTGTACTCGTAACAGCGATGACAGATGTATTAATCCTGTTAAATTTTCAAGATAGTTAAATATTACAATATCCTGTTATGTATGGCAGTGAAATGCTTCAATATCCATCTATGATAAGGCAGTGAAATGCTTCAATATCCATCTGTGATAAGGCAGTGAAATGCTTCATTATCCATCTGTGATAAGGCAGTGAAATGCTTCATTATCCATCTGTGATAAGGCAGTGAAATGCTTCAATATTCCTCTGTTATTTGACAGTGAATTACTAAAACATCTCTATTATATATGAGTTAAATAATGCCAAATCTTTGTATTACCTGACAGTGCAATAATACACTATCCAACTGTTATATGACAGTGAAATAATAACATCACAATATTTTCTTTCGCTAACTGATCAACTCTTGCGAAAACGTTTCTTAACCTGTCGAAGGTGACGACGCAAACCTTTAATTAATCTCTTTAACAGGTAAGGTTACGGTCTCTGTAAGCATATCTCAGACAGTATACTTTCTAACATGACAAATATGCTGTCATACCTCATCTTCTCGCTGCTAACTTAAGACACACCTAAGAAAAATTTTATTGGAATTTAATCGAACATATAACAGAGGAAAATGAATTGAGACTTTGAAAAGAACTTATATAAAACTGACCACTGTACACACACACACACACACACACACACACATACACACACATACACACACATATATATATATATATATATATATATATTATTAAATATGACCGAAAAAGTAAGATTAATAATTCTAACACGAATTTTCTCAATCCTTCGTACATTATGCTTCACTGTTGGAGGTAAATCAAAAATCACTTCTCCAAAATTCATTTTTATTTCTAGTCTGACGCGACACGGGCGCGTTTCGTAAAACTTATTACATTTTCAAAGACTTCACAAATACACAACTGATTAGAACTTGCGTTTCCCTGATTTTATATCTACATTTGAGTGAGGTGGGAAGGGTGATGTGGCATTACATTTGAGTGAGGTGGGAAGGATGATGTGGCATTAACACAAGACAGAACACTAGAGGATATTAATAGGGTATTAAAAGTATCAACACAAGACAGAACACGAAAAAATGGGTATTGAATAGAAGTGTTTGTAGAAAGCCTATTGGTCCATATTTCTTGATGCTTCTATATTGGAGCGGAGTCTTGAGGTGGGTAGAATATAGTGGTGCAATAATTGGCTGTTGATTGCTGGTGTTGACTTCTTGATGTGTAGTGCCTCGCAAACGTCAAGCCGCCTGCTGTCGCTGTATCTATCGATGATTTCTGTGTTGTTTACTAGGATTTCTCTGGCGATGGTTTGGTTATGGGAAGAGATTATATGTTCCTTAATGGAGCCCTGTTGTTTATGCATCGTTAAACGCCTAGAAAGAGATGTTGTTGTCTTGCCTATATACTGGGTTTTTTGGAGCTTACAGTCCCCAAGTGGCTTACAGTGAAAAGCCATGCAACCTCCGAAGAGACAACTAACACAACACCTATACCCCCTATTAGACTATTTTACAGGAACTTCTTTTCCACAGCTCATAAAACAGAGGAAAGGGTCCTGAAAGATATTGTTAATAGAAACGTTATCCCTACAGACAAAAATCAGAGGATACAACTGACGATTTACTATAAAACCAGAAAAACGGCCAGCCTACTCATGAGAAACTCTCCAGACACGAAACAGAACGCTTTAAAAGAGACTAACGTCGTCTATGCCTTCAAATGCCCACTTGGGGACTGTAAGCTCCAAAAACCCAGTATATAGGCAAGACAACAACATCTCTTTCTAGGCGTTTAACGATGCATAAACAACAGGGCTCCATTAAGGAACATATAATCTCTTCCCATAACCAAACCATCGCCAGAGAAATCCTAGTAAACAACACAGAAATCATCGATAGATACAGCGACAGCAGGCGGCTTGACGTTTGCGAGGCACTACACATCAAGAAGTCAACACCAGCAATCAACAGCCAATTATTGCACCACTATATTCTACCCACCTCAAGACTCCGCTCCAATATAGAAGCATCAAGAAATATGGACCAATAGGCTTTCTACAAACACTTCTATTCAATACCCATTTTTTCGTGTTCTGTCTTGTGTTGATACTTTTAATACCCTATTAATATCCTCTAGTGTTCTGTCTTGTGTTAATGCCACATCATCCTTCCCACCTCACTCAAATGTAATGCCACATCACCCTTCCCACCTCACTCAAATGTAGATATAAAATCAGGGAAACGCAAGTTCTAATCAGTTGTGTATTTGTGAAGTCTTTGAAAATGTAATAAGTTTTACGAAACGCGCCCGTGTCGCGTCAGACTAGAAATAAAAATGAATTTTGGAGAAGTGATTTTTGATTTACCTCCAACAGTGAAGCATAATGTACGAAGGATTGAGAAAATTCGTGTTAGAATTATTAATCTTACTTTTTCGGTCATATTTAATAATATATGTCTACAGGAAAGACTGCTACCAAAATATATATATATATATATATATATATATATATATATATATATATATATATATATATATATATATATATATATATATATATATATATATATATATATATATATATACCTCAAATGCCAAACTTAATCTCTTAATTGATTAGACTCACTTTGAAGTAACATGTATTTGTGGGTGTGTGTGTGTGTGTGTGTGTGTGTGTGTGTGTGTGTGTGTGTGTGTGTGTGTGTGTGAGGAATATTCTTGTGTGCATATGCTTCAAGTACATTCTATTTAATATATAAACACGAGACAGATCACTAGGGAAACGCGTGTCTCAGTTTGCGACGCCTACCGAACGAAAGAATATCAGAAACTGCAAAAGGCCCACTGGCCAATGGCAGGCACTAATATTTATCCCAAACTAAACTTACACATACTTAAGTGTGGCATACGCTTGAAACAATCCAGCGTACCCACATCAATTACTTTACCTGATAATCTGTTACATAAAACAAGAAACAATTTCTAAACTCATATGTACCTAGGTCTTTCCAGAATATAAATTCATCCAATTTCTATCCTTTGACACGTGTTCTAATTTATAATGATTCATTATATTTGGTGTGGGACAACACATGTATATTCCACAATGGCTAAAACCCATCAGCAATAGAGTGTGTCTGAGGGGAGGTAGATCAGCTACATTCAGAGACACTCAGAATACGCTTATCTACGGAGGAAGCCAAGGACACAGCTTCGTGCCAAGAGGCTCAGAGACCCCTTGGCTTCTGGGGTAAATATTAACTCTCAGTTCCAAAAAGAAATTAGAGGGCCAGACTCAAACAGGAACCCAGATAACCCAGAGTGACCAATTACCAGCATCTTTGTCTTGCATTCTAGTTGGGAAATGTCTGCTGTAGCCTGACCGCGCGTCCCTCCTCTGAAGAGCTGGAAGAGGTGTTTGAAATGTATGAAATGTTATGTATTCGAGTATGATGTAGTCTGTAACTGAAATTCTAATTCATAAATTACAGAATTTTCTTCTCCGAGAGTAAGGGTCCTCACATATACACACACACACACACACACACACACACACACACACACACACACACACACATATATATATATATATATATATATATATATACATATATATATATATATATATATATATATATATATATATATATATATATATAAGGGTGGTACCCTTATATATATATAAGGGTACCACCTCTGGTTGTATTTGTGGGGACCCTTAGCCATGGAGAAGAAAATAAATGCCATTCGAGGAAGCCATATTGAACCCTGAATATGCACACTAGCTTATGGTATATTAATATGTTCGCTAATTACCTTAATCGTATTAATAGTTAATAATTAAACAGTTATCGTAATAACACCAATCTGTTTACAATACAGTAGGTCACAGTGAATATATTCAACTAAGAGAAATTCTGACAATTGAAGCAATTAATAACACAGAGCAAGGAATTTCTGCCTTTATTATGGCTAATAAAATGTTTCTTAGTTGTGGCAATAAAAATAATAATAATTATAATAATATTACTATTATTATTATTAAGATTAATAATAGGGTTAATAATAATAATAATAATATTGTATTAACAACAAAATATTACAGAGTATCGGAAAATAATGTTTACATAGATAATTATTGTTTCAAATAGGTACTAATGTGCTCCTTAACGTTCTGATAATCTTTAGTTCTATAAAATTTATATAAAAAATATTCTTAGTTTCCAAAATGAGACATAAACAAAGCTATTTTGGAATGGACAATAAAATTCTTGGAAAAGCACTACGCCATCTCCGAAGATGCTGGACTTATATGGATAAAGTACATCATCTATGTACACACTTTTCCCTTGCTGTGTACACTTTACCATTTCTGTGTACACCCTATACCTTGTTGTGTACACCCTATACCCTTCTGTGTACACTTTACCATTTCTGTACACAATGAACGCTCATTGTAAACTGAGTCATCTGTATACTTTCTGTACCATGCATGTGCACACAGTACAATCTATGTACAATCTGTGTCCCATTACCCAGGTTCTAATTTAATGTTAGTTGAACAGTTAGTTACTTGACAGTGTATTATTAGTTCACTCAATAATAATCACAAGAAGACCATCAACTTGTTCATGAAGAGCTCCCCTGACACCAAACACTGCCCCTTGAAAGAGACAAATGTTGTCTATGCCTTCACTTGCCCGCTTGGGGACTGTCAACTCTAACGAATTCAATATCTTGAGGTTATCTTGAGTTGATTTCGGGGCTTTTAGTGTCCCCGCGGCCCGGTCTTTGACCAGGCCGCGGGGACATATAGAATATAGAATATAGAATATATAGACAAGACAACAACATCCTTTTTGAAGACGCTTAATAATGCACAAACAACAAAACCCTATTAAGGAACATTAAGTCTCTATACATAACCAGACCATCACCAGAGATATCCTGACAAGCAACAGCAAAATAATCGACAGCGATAACAGGAGACTGGACATCGGCGAGGCGCTATACATCAAGCAAAGTCATGTATCAATAGCCAACTAGCACCAAATTACATTCTGCCAACCTCCAGAACACGACGGAACACACATGTTGCTTCAGCCATCATGCAAACAGGCGATTGACAAGATACAATGCATCTCTTAGAGTCAGGTCAAATAAAACTGTAAAGAAAATGAGCTTTGGAGAGTTAAATTTTCAACTTCCTTCTCAAGTGAAAAAGTAGACAAGATTCTCGCTAGAATCACTGATCTCATCCTTTCGGTCACATTTAATAATATATGCCTATAAACATATAGGCATATATTATTAATATATGCCTATATATCTAGATAGATAGATAGCTTAGATAGTACTTATTGTAACGATTTGACGTAATGGACAAATAGAAAGTAGAATTTTGTACCAATGAATTTGGACAAATCGGAAACGGGTTTTGTATATATATGTCGTTAATAAAACTTAACCTAACCTAACATACTAGGCCTAATCCCCGGTACCTGTGAGGCGTGATATATGCTATAATAGGCCTAGTAATATTTAAGTTTGGGTTTTAGAGCTTTATTTTTAAGACTAGAAAGTGTATAGTGCCAAATTCTACGCCAAGATTATTGTAGAAAATTATGCAGTGCCAAACTGGATAAATTATGCAGTGCCAAACTGGATAAATTATGCAGTGCCAAACTGGATAAATTATGAAGTGCCAAACTGGATAAATTATGCAGTGCCAAACTGGATAAATTATGCAGTGCCAAATTGGATAAATTATGCAGTGCCAAACTGGATAAATTATGCAGTGCCAAACTGGATAAATTATGCAGTGCCAAACTGGATAAATTATGAAGTGCCAAACTGGATAAATTATGGAGTGCCAAACTGGATAAATTATGCAGTGCCAAATTGGATAAATTATGCAGTGCCAAACTGGATAAATTATGCAGTGCCAAACTGGATAAATTATGAAGTGCCAAACTGGATAAATTATGCAGTGCCAAACTGGATAAATTATGAAGTGCCAAACTGGATAAATTATGCAGTGCCAAATTGGTTAAATTCTTCAGTGCCAAATTATTGACGTAATGGGTCTAAATGTCCATTACGTCAATATAATGTACAATGCTCGACATAGTTACAAAAACAATACTAAACAGGAGGATTGGTTGCACTATTCTATTGATGAATGTCCATTTCTTGAAGCAACCAGTCTGTCTCATACTCATAATGCCCTCATGATGATGATGATGATGAGGACTGATGATTACTTCTTAAGATTACAAGAGTGTATCATGCATTTACAATGATCTCATCATTGACTTGACACACTTCATTACTTCATAAGAATTATTTTCAACGTAATGTTGACATTCTTAGGAAGAAGCACTAGTTATCAAAGTCAGATCCACGCGTATATATTTTTGTTATAAAATAATTATAATATTTTCAAGAAATAATAGTATAATATTACATATTTACCAACTATATATATTCGTGGCAAAATATTCACTTGGCTAGAAAATACAGTTTAGACACCCAACAGTGTCATGGGCCAAGTTATATGGCTAGATAATGGACCAGTACGGACCGAAACGTCGTCACAATAATGGTAATAAATGGAGCGAAACGTCGTCACTTCCTATATTTTCAGATGTGTGGGGTTGGGTGTCTAATGTTCAGCCAAGTTATTGTGTCTTGCTGTCTGCATAATAAAGTTCAAGCCTCATATTGGTTATTGTTTATGTATAGAGACTTGGAAGGCTGATCACCCCAGACAGTTACTGCCTGAGAGGAAGTCAGTGGGTGATTTTGATAACAAATTGATAACAAACAGATGCATACAAGCTCTGCCATCATTCTGTTGTTCAAGGCGGCGTGACATAATAAAGTACGATTTTTCCAATTAGTTTTGGAATGTCTCTTCCGCCATTATTATTATAATTATTTTTATTGCATATATTTACATTATCATTAATCCATATTATTCCTGTCTTAATTTCATTTTAATTATTGTCATTATTATTATAATTATTAAAGAAGTATTTGCCAGCATATAAGACATTTTAATTTAAAAGAATATTATTTTAACAAAACATTATTAGTATGTTCTATTACACGTTTATTTAAGGTGATTTTCAAATGTTTATTTAGGGCAAAACATGTGATTTTGTACATGAAAATTAAAAATATAATATATTCGGTTGTTGGTGGGCCAAAGACATGAAACTTATTCCCCTGGAAAATCGATATTATAATTGTTGTATTTTTACTATTATTAATAATAAAACGCTTATTTGGCTATTGTATGCTATTACTGTATTCACAGATATTGTTAGTGAATACAACGTTAGGTTAGGGTTACGATGCCTATATACTACCGACAGTTAGGTAATTATGGTTGTTAATTATGGGACCATTTGTTTCTGCCCGAAACGCTGCGTGTACTAGTGATTTTACAAGACTGTAATTACTATGCTATGTATCCTCAATCCCAATGTACCTTCTTGCAAATATATAAATAAATAAATAAATAAATAAATAAATAAATAAATAAATAAATAAAAACAAAAATTACCGGCTAACATCATAAACATAGGATCGATGGAGTGTTTCTAGCGCAGGCTATATATATATATATATATATATAAATATATATATATATATATATATATATATATATATATAAATATATATATATATATATATATATATATATATATATATATATATAAATATATATATATATATATATATATATATATATATATATATATATATATATATATATATATATATATATATATGTATATCACGAAAATAAACACGTGATTAAGAATGTGACAATGTCAGACCACGGAGGAAAATGAAACTTAAGGAAATAATACTTAAGGAAATTCCTGTTTCATTTTCCTCCGTGGTCTGACATTGTCATATATATATATATATATATATATATATATATATATATATATATATATATATATATATATATATATATATATATATATATATATATATATATATAATTAACTGAGGTGTCTCGAACCAGGTGTCTGGAATTTTCTCATTGATTGATTGGTCACGTTAGTGTGATTTCTATGTGTATCTGGATTATATATTTTATACATATAAAAATACACATATACAGTGATTATTATCATTGCTTCCCATGACTGTATTAACTAACTCATACTTATATAGTTTGAAGATTAAGCCCATTGTTGCAAAGTAATTACATTAATGAGATAATTTTATTTTGGTTTTAAATCTAGTGATCTATCGTTGCAAATCGGGTTTGGAGCTCCCACGGCTGAGTTAACAACACGACTCCGTTAATGGCTAAATATTGTATCGTCTTCCTCAACGACTTCTATTGTATTTTCTTCCACATCGACTCCTATTGTATTGTCTTCCTCAATGACCCCCCTATTGTATTCCTTCCCCTCAGTGATGAGCTTTTCATTCCTCGCTGTTGTGTGGAATATTAAAAGCAACAAGTAGTGGCAGCTGTGTCAAGATTACTGCGTTTCTTGCAGGTCGGCGTTCAATCCCCCCGATCGCTCAAGTGGTTGAGCACCATTCTTTTCACTCTGATGTAACTGAAATTCTTATTCTCTTCTCTTCCAAGTCGTAGATAGTCGTAATGACTTAGGGCTTCAACCCCCCCCCCCCCTCATAATTTTCCTTACTTCGCCCGATCAGGGATGTCGCTGTCATGCTTCCTCACACAGTGACTTCAGTGTCAATGAAACATCAAACACTGAGCGTCTTAAGTCAGTCCTCCCTGTGGTCGTACACACCAGGAGACAGCAGTGATACAATTTCATAAATGTATATTTAAACTGTGTGAGGATGTTGAGGTTCCAAAGGAATATATTACCATAATCCTATTACAGTACAATTAAATTTTAATCAATGATATGTTGTTCATAATATCAGGGATATAGCCTGTAAATTAACAGTTAATACAGTTTTAAACAAGAACCATACACAAAATGATTGAGAACAGTAATATAAATATATTAAATCAAATAAAATATATCCTCTAGAGAGCTGCTAATAGAAATTTATAGAAAGAGGTGAGAAATATAAGGTTAAAGAACTCACAGAGAAGCTTCAAGCCTCATTGTTTACAAACAATGCTTCCCTACACGTGTTCACTCACATGTCTTGGCCCTGTTTCCCCAGTGCCGTAAACTACCAATTACCTCCGAGGCAAAGCTACCCTTCTCTCTCTCTCCCTACCCGGAAGTGGTGTGTGTGTGTGTGTGTGTGTGTGTGTGTGTGTGTGTGTGTGTGTGTGTGTGTGTGTGTGTGTGTGTGTGTGTAAGTGCATGTGCTTGCATATGTGTGTGTGTCTATGTGCGTGCGTGTATGTGTACATGTGTGTGCGTGCATGAGCGTGTCTGGTAAGAGTTCTCCCCCTGTTGTGGCTGGCATCGTTCCACCCTCTGCAACAGGGGAGCTTTTTTGCCTATTGAATCTGTTACTATTTATATATTGTTGTCTATATATACACACACTCACATGCCTGCATGAATTTACTCAAATTCAAGCATATATATATATATATATATATATATATATATATATATATATATATATATATATATATATATATATATATATATATATATATATATTGGTAGCAGTCTTTCCTGTAGACATATATTATTAAATATGACCAAAAAAGTAAGATTAATAATTCTAACACGAATTTTCTCAATTTTTCTTATATTTTTCTTCACTGTTGATGGTAACTGAAAAATCAATTCTCCAAAATTCATTTTTATTTCAAAATTCAAAATAAAAATGAATTTTGGAGAATTGATTTTTCAGTTACCATCAACAGTGAAGAAAAATACAAGAAAAATTGAGAAAATTCGTGTTAGAATTATTAATCTTACTTTTTTGGTCATATTTAATAATATATATATATATATATATATATATATATATATATATATATATATATATATATATATATGTATATATATATATATATATATATATATATATATATATATATATATATATATGTATATATATATATATATATATATATATATATATATATATATATATATATATATATATATATATATATATATATATATATATATTCAGGAATAATCACAAAAACACGTGATTCATGTGTAAATATCCACATAACAAAAAAAATGAAACGTAAATTATAACATTTTCGTGATTCAACACAGAGTTTCAAGGAATACAAGCAAGTTCAAAAATGCAAAAATACTGCTGAAGAGCAAAACAAAAAAATAAATTCAAGATAATTCATGATAAAGGCATTTTCATTATCTTGCGTGAATGATATTATGACACATGAACACACTAGCCAAGTGCTATAATTCGTTCAATACATTCTACAGGTCAAAATCTATTAAAAATGGTTAGTTGCATATCAAGTCCAATGGTAGGAAAAGTTTTTAAATACATTTTGAGAAAAATCGTCAAAAGAAGGTTAAAGACATTGACAAACTCAAGATTTTTGGTTTTGAAGATAGTTTTGCATCTAGAAATGCCCCCGTGAAGAATGTATTATGCTCAGGTAAACCACAAAAGTAACGTAGTATACTATCAGTGTATACCAATTGTATAGACCATGAATAATTTGTTAGTGTTAGTTGCTATTTGCTAGACTAGTACTTAAATTACTTTGTACTTGTGCACAAAGTGAAGAAAATAATATCTAAGTTTGCCGGTGTCTATCAAGTGAATAATATAATAATAGATGTTTAAAACAACAGCTTATCGGTGTTTCTTAAGTGAATAGACCAACAGATAAATATATAATTGATACCCTACCATAAGTGTACTACACTTAGTAAACTCAGTAGTGACTTATAAACTCTTAGTTAACATTTATTTATATTAATATTTATTTTTATTTATGAGTTATATTAAACTTTCCTTGCATTAGGCTGAAATAGATTTGATAGGCGTGGGTTTATTTAATAGTAACACAGCTAATTTTACGTTAGGTTAAATTCCATTAATGGGAAATTAATTCAAGTTAACATTATCCAGCAATGACCGCGTTTATAATCTTTGACGTAAGGAACATGAACCTTTCAACAGCACAACTAATTGAGACTATCACAACGAGGTTATCTTGGTTATCTTGAGATGATTTCGGGGCTTTTTAGTGTCCCCGCGGCCCGGTTCTCGACCAGGCCTCCATCTGGTGAGGGTGAGCATAGTTATGAACTCAAATGGGAGAGAACAACGCATATTGACGATTGGAGCAATGTAAGGGTTTATAAGAAAATGATAATGTACTCACGATAATGATAGTGATAAATGATGATAGTACTCACCGAAGCCGCTTCCAGGATGAGTGCGTCCAGTCACATATAAACAAACGTACCTGTGTAGAAACACGTAACTCAGTTATATATATATATGGCAACAAGGAATGTAGATTATATTCAGAATTCTTTATAATGTGCATTTATGATATGTTTACACATGTATAATTATATAAGTAAATGCCCATGAATATGAATGTGAATGCATGAGTGTATATATATATATATATATATATATATATATATATATATATATATATATATATATATATATATATATATATATATATATATATATATATATATATATATATACATAAAAGGAAGACAGACACATATACGCCAGAAAACACACAAATACACAAACCTCGCAAAAATTGAGTAAGCGTATAATTATTGCATGAGCCAGCACGATGAATTATTAAGAAACCCTGACATAACATTGTGGGTTATTCCGCCGCTGTTCTTGTAGGCGAAATTATCCCGCAGATTATAAGCATTTCTAATGTTAATCCCAATAAAACTATCCAATTTGACAGTGTGAAATTTTACATGAACAGGTAGAAGCAAATTTTGAATTTCGAAGAGAATGTATGTGAGGCTAATTTCATTCATTTCTGGAATTGATAAGGTCAGTGTCCAAACGCAATTATCTGTAATTTAATATAAAAATCCTACCGTAATCTAAATTAGCCTTAGCCTCTCTCTCTTTCTCACTGCTCTGCGTCACACAATGTTTATCAGCCAGCTGATGTCTTGCTTCTCAGAGAAATATTTTATCAGAGTTTTAAGGTTGGATGCTGCATCTTTTCACGTGACGTTTCGGGCCCAGGAGCTTAGGTCATCTCTGACTTGCTTCCCGAAATACCCAATTCCATCAGAGTTCCTTGGAGTACGGGCTTTCAGATATATGAAATAATTATAGGAAAATGTGTGGGATTAGATGTTTGTTTAAGATGATATATATATATATTTATATATATATATATATATATATATATATATATATATAAATATATATATAAATATATATATATATATATAAATATATATATATATATATATATATATATATATATAAATATATATATATATATAAAATAAATATATATATATATAAATATATATATATATATATATATATTTATATATATATATAAATATATATATATAAATATATATATATATATATATATATATATATATATATATATATATATATATATATATATATATACTGTTGTATTTGAGGTAGACAGGTGTGCTAGTATATACAATTGTTGTATTCTATTACAGCTCACAAGAACAGATGCATTCAAGTGGGTTAATAGACACAACTGTTGCATGCAGAGCTTGTTGCATAGGCATGGACAGAGACCGGGCCGCGGGGACGTTGATCCCCGAAATCAACTCACGGTAACGCAAGATTGGCGAATCTTATGAGCACGCTACTGCACCACGAACGTGATATATGAGGCTGCTAAAACAAAATGGCGGAAAAGGTGAAGTGTCCATATTAATGACATACTGGAGACGCCCATAAGTCTCCTAGCCCCCTGGTCTCCTAGCACCCTAGTCTCCTAGCACCCTGGTCTCCTAGCACCCTAGTCTCCTAGCACCCTAGTCTCCTAGCACCCTGGTCTCCTAGCACCCTGGTCTCCTAGCAGCCTAGTCTACTAGCACGCTAGTCTCCTAGCGCCCTGGTCTCCTAGCACCCTAGTCTCCTAGCACCCTGGTCTCCTAGCACCCTAGTCTCCTAGCACCTCCTTCATCTTGGAAAGACTATATATGATATTCTTTGGAGACCTTGGACAGGATAGTGCTAGGACAAAGCGGTGTATTGCTATAATGATGCTTGGACAAGGCGGTGTATGATGCTAGGACAAGGCTGGTGAAAATCTTGGGATATCCCTTGAAAGGCTGGTGAAAATCTTGGGATATCCCTTGAAAGGCTGGTGAAAATCTTGGGATATCCCTTGAAAGGCTGGTGAAAATTTTGGGATATCCCTTGAAAGGCTAGTGAAAATCTTGGGATATCCCTTGAAAGGCTGGTGAAAATCTTGGGATATCCCTTGAAAGGCTAGTGAAAATCTTGGGATATCCCTTGAAAGGCTAGTGAAAATCTTGGAATATCCCTTGAAAAGCTCGTGAAAATCTTGGAATATCCTTGGAAAAGTCGGTATCAATCGCATCCTCTTACACCTTGAGTGGAAAAAAAATCAAATTGGAATAAGCTAAGAGGATCGAATTCAGTTTCTATTTTCATGCAAAGACAATCCGAACCTAATAAGAAAACAAGGTAACTGGTTTACATGTCCCAAGGATCCCAGGGAAAGGTGAGGTAGTTGGGAAAAAAGGACTTAACAACAGGACCAAAGAGATGTAGAGTGTGATGGAGTCTTCAAGGAGGAGGCTAAGATAGATGAAGAGAGCAGCTAAGCCCTCCCAGATGAGATCAAAACAGATCTAGATATCTCTCAGGTATACAATGAGGAATTGGGATCTCACAGACCCCCATATCAGTCTCATATGTTGGTCCTTAGCAACATTCATGTCAATAACTCTGACACTTCTTGCAATTAAGACTCTTGTTCCATGTTGCAATCAATCGAAAACCGGCTCTGATGTGCCTCCTATCCTTACTAAAGTTAAACTTCTAATCGCTTAATAAGTAGTTCTTTATCAAAGTGCTTTTTCCAACGTCTTCAACAATTGATAGGGATAATATTAGACCAACGTTCTCTTAGTGAGTTCTACCTGGTATTTAAGTGGAATAGTTCGATACTGCTCTGCTTCCAGGCTAGTGTGGCCATGGATAAACTTCTTCCAGGCTAGTGTGGCCATGGATAGTCTTCAATACTAGCCATGGATAGTGTAGCCATGGATAGTGTGGCCATGGATAGTCTTCTTTCAGGTTAGATGGCCATGGATAGTCTTCAATACAAGCCATGGATAGTGTGGCCATGGATTGTCTTCTTCCAGGCTAGTGTGGCCATGGATAGTCATCTTCCAGGCTAGTGTGGCCATGGATAGTCTTCTTCCAGGCTAGTGTGGCCATGGATAGTCATCTTCCAGGCTAGTGTGGCCATGGATAGTCATCTTCCAGGCTAGTGTGGCAATGGATAGTCATCTTCCAGGCTAGTGTGGCCATGGATAGTCTTCTTCTAGGCTAGTGTGGCCATGGATAGTCATCTTCCAGGTTAGATGTCCATGGATAGTTATCTTCCAGGCTAGTGTGGCCATGGATAGTCATCTTCCAGGCTAGATGGCCATGGATAGTGTTCAATACAAGCCATGGATAGTGTTCAATTCAAGCACGAAAGAGGACCTCAAGAGAAGGACTGGAAGAAGACGTGGACACCTTATATAAAAGCAACAAGGACTCACAGGAGTCTGGTCCGAGGGCTTCATTAACATCTGCGTCCAGAAGCAGTATTTCTACTTTTTCCTTGTGGTGTAACAGGTAGAGAGGCGCCGGGTGCTGGGAAGGGGTCTGTATAGGGGAGGTGGGGGTAGAGACAGGTCTGGGTCTCTTGCTTGCTTCTTGCATGCATACAGGCAAGCAAGATGCATTTGGCATCCTTATATTATTATATACTTTGTTATTTATGTTTGTGATAGACAGTTTATCTAATTATTCAATTATAATTCTGTGAGCAGCTGCTGCTATTGTAATTATATATTTTTTTCTACTTTTCTATATTCATAAAATTATTTAATAGCAATAAAAATAAAGAATTAACAAGACTAATAAAAATTCTCATAATGTTAATATTAATAATAATAATAAATATTATTATTATTATTATTATTATTTTTATTAATATTATTATTAGAATAATATTTATTATTTTTATTATTATCTGTCATAATAATACAAATTTCTTCACATACGACTGACCACAATACCAGGTGTATCAGACGAAGCTGAACACCTGTGTAGTCGTGGTCACCATATATAAACACCTGCAGTTGTCGTGGGTCACCATATATAAACACCTTCAGTTGTCGTGGGTCACCATATATAAACACCTTCAGTTGTCGTGGGTCACCATATATAAACACCTTCAGTTGTCGTGGGTCACCATATATAAACGCCTTCAGTTGTCGTGGATCACCATATATACACACCTGTAATAGTCATAGTCATCATATCTGCCTACCTGCAGTAGTCATTATCAACAAGTGAGGACTATCTGTCCAATCATCATCATCATATATAAACATGATGCTACATATAACTCATTATAAAAACAATGTATAATAAAAATTCCATAATATCCAAACTTCAGGTGCCATACTTTAACAAGGTCTTAATATTCTCAATATAACTGCGTAATTGAATTTCCATTCGATAAAAAAAATCAGTTCAAGTTTTTTTATAGAATCAAATTTTTATCGCTGAAGATTTCATTCTTTTTAAACAAAAATGCAGTGAATGACTCAAGAGTTCGTTCAATAACAAAAATGTATTTTAATAACGACTGTCGTTTAACATAGAGCAAAGAAGAAAATTTAACTAGGTGCCTAATGCGTGCAGTGAATATACAGTGAGAACTTTGCTACATTGTGGCTTGAAGTCTAATTGAAAAATACTCCAACATTTCGGAACAATTTGTATAATTGATATTGCTTGTGTGTTAGTTGATATATGTAGATGGTGTCTGGGGGTGTTTTACACCACACCAGGTGTAGAGTTGGACCCTTAATGTGTGTGTGTGTGTGTGTGTGTGTGTGTGTGTGTGTGTGTGTGTGTGTAGAGCACTTATCGTGCTCAATGATACGAGCACACCTGTCATAATCTAAAATTTGCTAACACCTGTTTTAGTAATATTTAGGTTCACGTCCAACACCTGTAAAGGTTATATATATATCACCTTAGGCCACACCTGTTAAGATAACCACCAATCAACCTAACCGATGGAACACCCCAATCCCAATCAAACCTTCAAACACCTGGCCAATCAAACCTAACAGCCCAAGCCACATCCAATGGTGATCCCAAACCTCACGACAGACACTGTCCTCATCCCCTAATTAACTCAGCAATAATGAAAGAAGAACGGAGCTTCCCGTCTTTCACCTGTTTGACGGGCCAAGCCCCAACGGTGCTCAAACTTGTATGGAAATCGACTCATTACTTTCACTCAAAAAATTATATCAGTGACGATTTAGCTTTATGCCAGGCGGGAAAAAATAGACGCTAGATAATTCAGACTGTAAAAATGCCCGCTGTCTATTACACGGAGGAAAATAATGGTATTTTCTCAAAGCACTTAATGGATACAGAAAAAAACACCCAAATAAGAATACAGAATGCCCTGTGCAATATAAATTGAATGCAGTGTGAATATATATATATTGAATGCAATGTGCAAAATGAATTTTAAAGTACAATAGTACAGAAAATGGAATTAAAATGACCATACTAATAGTACTTATGAAGTGAACCAAAAATATAAAAATCTGTGAATGTAATGATATTGACGAAAATACTGACAGAAATAATAACATAGATAGTGATGATAAACACAGCTATTAGAGAAAATAACAATAAGAAATGATAACCAGCCGTAGATGATAACAGGAATGTACGATATCCCGAAAGCAGCGGCCGAAATTGCGGCGATGACCGCTACCACGCATCAGGATAGCGAGAGAGAGAGAGAGAGAGAGAGAGAGAGCAGAAGCAGGCTAAAACTGGTAGCAAGTCACATAGCCGGGAACAGAAGGATAGGAGGAAGAGAGAGAGAGAGAGAGAGAGAGAGAGAGAGAGAGAGAGAGAGAGAGAGAGAGAGAGAGAGAGAGAGAGAGAGAGAGAGAGAGAGAGAGAGAGGGGTTGAAGACCCGACGCACTAGCACCACCGGAGACCAGACAGAATGATAATGATGATGCTTACTGAAGAGTTTTACAGTTTGTTATGTTGAAATAAAAAAATGTCTTCAAAATGCAGCTAGCAATCTTTTTTCAGCGAGGGGGGGGGGGGGGGGGCGCTTCGAACCGGCGGCGGCGGTAGCGGCCGATCCTGTGTGCCACGACATGTGTGGTGATTGGCTGGCGACAGACACCTCCTGGTGAAGCCGAGAGAGCGATCCCTGCGCAGACCGCAGTATTCTAGACAACTCCCAGGCGCCCTCTGCTAGGCTGCGCACAGACACCAGCCTTCCCCGAAACTTATCTCTGGGACACGCTGCAGGATTTTACACTTAAGCCTTATCTTGTATGCTTAAAATGAATAATCAATGGTTTATCCTAGGATAAGTTAACAAGCGCAATGTGGTAAACCTTTTATTATGATAATATCCCTACCGGGCGTTTTTCAAAGCCGTCATCCACTCACAATCGGCTATTGAATTTGCTGATTAAAAAAAAAAGCCAGCGTGGTAGTAAAAATACTATGACTTCCTACACCGTTTACAGTTTACAACTCTCTATGACAACCGGAGGGTCTACGGTGGCGGAAGCTCACCCACTAACGACCCCCAGTTATTCATAATTCACTCCAGCCTGCCACAAGGAGAAGAGCCAACTAGGTCTGAAAAGATGCTAATTCTACCGTCCAATCTTAATCCAATTTAGTTTGAAACCAGGAGCTAGCTAGCCTTGTCAGACCTTACTCTGCTGTAAACTACAATTATACTTGACTGCATCAGACAAAATTCTGTTATAAATGTCTGTGTTGTAATTATCTGTAATAACTGTATTTTCATTACATATAATTATTTTGCCAGCTTCTCGCTATATAATTCTCTGCTTCTGGTTATACATATGTATGTATGTATGTATGTATGTATGTATGTATGTATGTATGTATGTATGTATGTATGTATGTATGTATGTACATGTGTGAGTGTGTGTGTGTGTGCATGCACTACTTTTCAAATTAGATTTAGCGGAAATCATACAAGATTTATCACGGGGAATCCTGAGTAACATAAGTGAAGCAGGATAACAGGATATATAGCTTAATGGAGTCGAAACACAGAGGCATTAAACCAAAGTAGGGATTGCAGCTGATCCATATGTCCTGTAATTACTACATGCAGAATTACTAAGGATTTATAGTAGCTCCTAATGCTCCCGCGTCCTCTTAACTGCTATCACGGCTCAGAATATATGCAAAAATTTCAGTGGCGTAAATGCATGTCGAAATATGCAGAGTAACTGTATTGTGATGCTGTATTTATGCTAATTTGCGCGCGCGCACACACACAATATATATATATATATATATATATATATATATATATATATATATATATATATATATATATATATATATATAAATATATATATATATATATATATATATATATATATATATATATATATATATATATATATATATATACATCAATATTGTAACTTTTTTGTGTAATGATATTTTCAAATAAAGTTAGATAAACATACACACATACCAAAAGAATAGGGGTGGTAGGAGAAGAAAATATCAGTGTTCAGTGAGGATCCACAAGGTCTTCTCTGAGTACTCTATATTTTCTTCTCCGAGGCTATGGGGCCCTACACTTGCACCAGAGGTGGTACCCCTATTTTATATATATATATATATATATATATATATATATATATATATATATATATATATATATATATATATATATATATATATATATATATATATATATATATAATTTTGGAGGATGTATGTCTGCTAAATACTATTAGATATCCACGTATCTGGTCTGTCTGCAGAACAAATTGTAGTAAATAATTTACATTTTCAGAGTAAAAAGGTTATGACGCACTGCAAGCTCTTGAAATTTACATCACAAATATAAGGATAAATCTAATGCAAATGCGTATATACTGAACAGAAGTAAAATTTTGTTAGATTTTCGTAAAAAAGTGAATATTATTGCTATTTTCTGAAGTGGGACAAATTCTACAACACGAAATTATCTATATATATATATATATATATATATATATATATATATATATATATATATATATATATATATATATATATATATATATATATATATATATAAAAGAAAATGTCCTTTTGTCTGTCCAAGGTTGGAGGCCAGGCGTTTGGGGACAGCCTCACACAACATTTGAAGATGACACATGGGTGCCATGGGAGTGTCATAGGCCGCAGTGCCCCCCCGTTTAAGAAACATCGGCTTCTATAGCGGTTCACTGCGATTTTCTTGAAGTCTGCAATCGAGAATTTGTTTTCCAGGTAGATATTCAGCAGTTTCTCAGTTGAACGTTATATTATATTTTCTGGGAGAAGAAAGGGTATTAAGTGAGAGAAAAGAAAATGGGTGAGAGGGTGAGAAAGAGAAAGAGGGAGGGGGTACGGGAAGATGACGGAAGAGAGGGATGATTAGGGGAAAAAGAGAGAGGGAAGGATTGGTGGAGACCCAAGCACAGCCGGGTACACTATCTAGTATATTAAGTAGAACCAAAATCTGCATATCTTACGTCATATCTTTCATGAGAGTTCAAACAGTTAATGATAATTTTTTACTAAATATATATATATATATATATATATATATATATGTGTGTGTGTGTGTGTGTGTGTGTGTGTGTGTGTGTGTGTGTGTGTGTGTGTGTGTGTGTGTGTGTGTGTGTGTGTGTGTGTGTATGTGTGTGTGTATGTGTGTGTGTGTATGTGTGTGTGCGTCTGTGCGTGTGTGTGTGTGTGTGTGAGCGCGTGTGTGTGCATGTGCGTGCGTGTGTGCATGTGCGTGCGTGTGTGCATGTGCGCGTGTGTGCGTATATGCGTGCGTGTGCGCGTGTTAATGTTCCCACGTGCACGCAGCCTTACATGCGAGTATTTTTCAAGCTTTGATTTTTTTTCTTAAACGACATGAGTCATGTAACATAACACCGATTTAAATAAAAAATTATGCAGTATTTTTAATCATATTTTTTGTTAATAATGTATCTGTTTAGAAATAAGCAGATATTTTTGTTATCATGTAAAAGACTGATATCAATCGTCTTGTGTTACAGGCTGCTATACTTTCGTAGATAACATAATATTATTTATTAATTCTGGAGAGAAGTGATAGGGAAGGGTTTGAGGAGAAAATGGAATGCGGAACTCTGAGAAAGAGGATAGAAGGAGAAGGAGAAGGTAGAGGGGGGGGGGGGAGGAAGAGGGTGAACACGTGGAGAAAGATGGAGAGTGGAGTTGGGATGGGAGATAGAGAGATTGGGGGAGAGACCCGGGCGCCGCCGGGGTACCCACCCCCCCAGTTAGCTATATATGGAAGTGTATACACAACTATTATCTTTACTAATAATTATAGTCATTGATATGGGTTATATGTATATGTGAAAATATTAAAGATATGATTTCACAATATATTCATTCATTTACAAAGTGTGTCCCCTAATCGGCACAGAAATAGAGAGAGAGAGAGAGAGAGAGAGAGAGAGAGAGAGAGAGAGAGAGAGAGAGAGAGAGAGAGAGAGAGAGAGAGAGAGAGAGAGAGAGAGACAGAGAGAGAGAGAGAGAGAGAGAGATAAATCGGTGAAGGGACAGAGACAGACAGCTATAGGCCTGCAGAGACTGGGTCGACAGGGCAAAGAAAGACACAAAGATTGGCAGAAAAACACAGAGACAGACAGACAGAATTAGGGAGAGAAGGTGGAGAAGGGGGGGGGGAGGATGCTCAAAGAGAAGGAAGAGAGAGATACCCCTGTCACTGCCTTAATATGTGTATATATATATATATATATATATATATATATATATATATATATATATATATATATATATATATATATAAATATATATATATATATATATATATATATATATATATATATATAATACTGTTAATTTCCTATATTATTTATACATACTCAATCCCCAGATATACACATTATCCCCTGATATGTATACCATCCTATCACTCACGTCATATACACGTTCAATACATACAACACTACACGCTTAAAGGTCTTGCGTTTTGAAGAATACATGGTTACAATATCTTGTTATTTTAATACCCAATAGCCCAAACGGTACATAACATAACCGACTTGTCGAACGACGCATCGTACCTGCAGGATTTTCTGCCACAACAGCACATGTATGTGCGGACGTAGACACAAACACACAAAACATACAAACACACAAACACTGTAATTGTCACTTGAGGATTGTTTCACAACACGTGGGGTCAACCAGTCTGTAGTGACGATATCTGGTTAGGCCAAACCACTTCAAATTATACGTGAATTTGGGCCATTTGATTTTCTCAGTATCAGTCTTGTGGAGAGTTTCTAATGTTTACATTTCCCCACAAACGTGATATTCCTGTTCCTATTTCTCTCTCTTGATAGTATATATACACACACACCTGCTGACTATAGCTATGACTGCAGCACGGGGGCTACTCTATATACCAGGCAGGCCCACGCACAAGCGGCCCATGCACACCTGACACTTTCCACAATATGGTAAAGCAATACATTTTTACCCCTTAATTGGATTTTATTTATCACTCTCATATCGTTGTCGGGGTTCACGATGTTGGATATATGCCCTTGTTTTGTTTGTGCTGGTTCTCTTTAATATAGTGAGCTACTGGGGGTAGGGTTGACGTGTGTGTGTGTGTGTGTGTGTGTGTGTGTGTGTGTGTGTGTGTGTGTGTGTGTGTTCTCATCTAGTTTTGCTGGCCTGGTCGAACATCTGCTCTTAAGCCCCGCCTTTCGACTATCATTAGTTCATTGTAGTTACTATTTTCAATCGTTTTCTTATATATTTATATTTAAAACTGTTGTCGAATTCGCTTCTACAACTTTCTCATCTAGTTCGACCACTCATTACAACACTAAGACTGAATCTAAGACTGAATAGTGAATTACAACACTAAGACTGAATCTCAGTGAATCATCTGTTTCCAGTTTCCAATTATATCCTCTTGTTGAACTGTTCCTTATATTTAAAAGGGCTTCTATATAAAACTGGTGAATCCTCCATAAGTATCTAGTATGTCGTTATCATGTGTGACCTATTCCTTCTTTCCCCCCAGCGTATGGAAATCCAGCTCCCAAGGTTTTTTATTTATAGCTCAGTCCCCTTAGCTCAGGAACGAGTCATGAGTCAATTTTTTGAACGTTTTCTAACTTTATTATGTGTTTCTTTAGGTAGGGTTCCTTGCATAGCCAATAATAGCATACTATAATTGAGTATGCTACCCTGAAGCATACTCAATAATAGATCTCCCAAAGGATGAAAACAGTGATGTATGTATGTGTGTGTGTTTGCGTGTGAAAAAAGCATGGAAGAATCAGCATGAAGTACAAAATATCTCGTGTTGTATTTCAGCAAAATCACATTGAATTTGATGTTTTTTTTCTACAAAATTACACAGATGTTGTGCTGTAAATATGAGTCAGGTCGGCGGGCATTAAAGTTTTAATGGTGCATAATAAAATAAGTGAAAGAACCGGCAAATGTATGATATCATACCCAAACCGGCATATGCATGACTACATACCCTAACCGGCATACGTACATACATATATATATATATATATATATATATATATATATATATATATATATATATATATATATATATATATATATATGTCGTACCTAGTAGCCAGAACGCACTTCTCAGCCTACTATGCAAGGCCCGATTTGCCTAATAAGCCAAGTTTTCATGAATTAATGTTTTTTCGACTACCTAACCTACCTAACCTAACCTAACCTAACTTTTTCGGCTACCTAACCTAACCTAACCTATAAAGATAGGTTAGGTTAGGTTAGGTAGGGTTGGTTAGGTTTGGTCATATATCTACGTTAATTTTAACTCCAATAAAAAAAAAATTACCTCAAACATTATGAATTGGTAGCTTTATCATTTCATAAGAAAAAAAATTGAGAAAATATATTAATTCAAGAAAACTTGGCTTATTAGGCAAATCGGGCCTTGCATAGTAGGCGGAGTACGACGTTCTGGCTACTAGGTACGACATATATATATATATATATATATATATATATATATATATATATATATATATATGTCGTACCTAGTAGCCAGAACTCACTTCTCAGCCTATTATGCAAGGCCCGATTTGCCTAATAAGCCAAGTTTTCCTGAATTATTAGATTTTCTCTAATTTTTTTCTTATGAACTCATAAAGCTACCCATTTATATTATGTATAAGGTCATTTTTTTGTATTTGAGTTAAAATTAACGTAGATATATGACCGAACCTAACCAACCCTACCTAACCTAACCTAACCTATTTCTATAAGTTAGGTTAGGTTACGTAGCCGAAAAAGTTAGGTTAGGTTAGGTTAGGTAGGTTAGGTAGTCGAAAAACAATTAATTCATGAAAACTAGGCTTATTAGGCAAATCGGGCCTTGCATAGTAGGCTGAGAAGTGCGTTCTGGCTACTAGGTACGACATACATATATATATATATATATATATATATATATATATATATATATATATATATATATATATATATATATATATATATATATATATATATATAACAATAAATAGTAAATTTAACCACTATTTTGGAAGAAGACAAGAGACGTATCTCTGAAAAAACTCCCTGGAGAACTTTAGACCAAACTAGACACCCAACCCACATATCTGAAAGCAGGCGAAGACGTTTTGGTCGCTCGTGCGAAAAGTTCACACGACTTAATAATGGTCCAGGACGGATCGAAACATCGTTACTGCCAATATTTTCATACGTGTGGATTGCCATGACACTATGTAATGTGCTGCATTTAAATACAATTGTTGTTTTTGAACTTTTGAAAAAATATATATGAACATATTTTGTTTACTTAGATGATAGACATTCTCCTTGCATATCATTATTATTTTACCAACAGGTAATTTGGTTTTAAATATAAGAGTGAAAAGGCACATTTTTGCAATAGAGATGACATTAAGAGTCTTGACTCTGTAGATGGTACATAGCCTTGGGTGTTTCTAGAGCCTCTGATAGGGTCAGGCTCTAGAGAATTCATATACATTGTTTATCTTATTGGGGAAGATTGAAATTTTCTGCCTTTTTGAAAATTACTTAACCCATTTTTTCAGAACGTCTCCAAAAAAATCATTCCTCCTGCAGAGGTTCCATAGAAACAAGTGTACCCCAAGGTAGTGTGGCTCTGTAGTGTACTACAGGGCTAAATGTACTAAATGTACTCCATTTTAGTACTCCCTCAGAGTAGAGTAAGTAGGGGCATTTTACTCTCGGGTAATATTGTCCAGAGTAATTTATTCGCCATTTTAGGGTACAACTTTTGATACTTTACTCTAAGTTAGTGTATCACTGAGTAGTGTATCACTGAGTAGTGTATCACTGAGTAGTGTATCACTGAGTAGTGCACCCTAGATTAGTGAACTAATATGTAGTGTGATAACAGGTATAAACTAACTATAAACCTAAGGTTTAATAAACACGTGCAAGATGAGTCAGATAAATGCATTGCATCGCACATTCATAAATGAAATGTATAACTTCTTTTAACTCTCAAAGTAAATCAATCGCTATCGTACTTGTCTTTGATCTGGGCGTCTTCCTTTTCGATCTAATCTACAGTTGTTATCCAACACATGAGAACCCTTCCTCTTACTTAATCCGTTAAAAATGCGACGAAGTAGGAACTACTTAAACGCCATAATATTGACGTTGTATCGGCATCGATATGTTAGGTTTTGGTTTATTCCTTTCTAGTTAAGCAAAACTGTTTTTTTCAAGGAGTGACAAATCAAGAGAGAACTGAGGCCGAGACTCCGAGGCTGAAGCAAATATTCTACAGCCATATTAATACACAAGAGATGTGGCTGCTCTATATGTTTTCTGCAGTACACATAGAATGTGTAGCTCAGCCATTTAGCTTTCCTACATACTCCTCCGTCATAACCAGGTAAGAGCTGTCACTATGTCACAAACTCTCACAAGTCGAGCCTGGCCTCGGGCCGGGCTTGGGGAGTAGAAGAACTCCCAGAACCCCATCAACCAGGTATCAACCAGGTATGTGACTTATCATGTAAGGGCTCCCAACGCTTCTCTCACATTGAATAAGTTAAGCTTAGAAATATTGAAATGGCACAATACTGTACTCAAATTTCTTGGTCAATAATTTCACCTGTTTAAATAAGCTATACACATGTCTATTAAACAGTATTTCCAGGATAAAATATTATCTGCTTGATGACCAGTACTGCACAGTACTGAGCTGTGCTATAAAGTACCAAAGTAGCACATGGGGTTAAAATGTGTGCTAGAATGCTAGAATATGTATCTACAGCATATGGGTTCATATGTGGGATACAAACTGTCGATATCACAAATGGTTCATACATAGGGTACAAATTCCTTATATATATATAAGGAATTTATATTCCTTATATATATATATATATATATATATATATATATATATATATATATATATATATATATATGTCACAACCTGTGAATTCAGCACATATGTGAAGTACAGAGATGTAAAGAAAAAGGTGTCACTATTTATACATATTGAATGCATTAACGAAGATGGGCAGCAATGGTCAATTACCCATTGCAAATGTTCTGTGTTATTGTCTAGAGACTCTGAAGATATTAAATAAACATGGACTGGAATCAAGGAAAATTCAGCACTGCTAAACCCTTTGCTAAATTTATACCAAAAAAAATATTAATTGCTACACATAATCCTTCATCTCTGTGACACCAGTCTCCTTTAGCCTCCCCTCACCTCACCCTCCCATTAGATCCCCCTTTCCCTTACACCCCCTTACCCCTTAGATGCTCAGTTCTCACCTTTTACCCCCACGCCTCTCTCTCCCTTCCTTGCCTTATTAACCGCCCTTATATCACTCATTATTTTTTATTATACCTCTCTAAATAAGGACGACAAGGCAGGATGTATAGTGAAGGTATATACACTGACACTGTAGATATTTTTATATGTATAACTTGAAACTTTGAAGAATAACTTGAAACTATTATATCTTAGAAATGGTGGTCCGGGGTATCCTAAGAGTGTACATCTAGAATGAATAGTGAGATCTGCTAGCTAAAGGCAACTGTTTTTCTCTCAACGCACCAGCTAGAAGAAATAGGTGCGTGTGTTAGCTAGAAGGGCAAGTCTAGACAAATAAGTGGTGGTACGTGTAAACTGAGACGGAATCTCTAGATAACATGGTAATAGTACAAGTTTCCTAGGAGTATATGATGAAACTTGTTGCCCAGACCACACACTAGAAGGTGAAGGGACGACGACGTTTCGGACCGTCCTGGACTATTCTCAAGTCGATTGTGAAAATGGTCCATATATCGACTTGAGAATGGTTCAGGACGGACCGAAACGTCGTCGTCCCTTCACCTTCTAGTGTGTGGTCTGGTCAACATTCTTCAGCCACGTTATTGTGACTCTTCGCCTTCATATGATGAAACTTCATAGCCAGATTTTGCCTTAAGAAATAATTATTTTCATGACAGTAATGAAAATATTTGCAATAAATTTGATGTACAATTGTACAATATATATATATATATATATATATATATATATATATATATATATATATATATATATATATATATATATATATATATATATATATATATATATATATACATTTCATATGTTCTGTTCACTTTAAAAGAAAGTTCAAATTAATTTGTCTAACTTCTTATTTACCTGTTTACTTGGCCTGATACTAATAGATAAGCTCCGTTGATTTCGTCAACATTTTCAAAGTCAGAGATGAAATGTATACGAGGTAGTTTGAGCAACTGAATAATAATATAACTAAGTAGGAAGAGGTGCAGTATGATGTTACAAAGGCCAATAGGTCTTCTGCGATTTCCTTACTTCCTATGTTTGTATGGTGGCTGAGGAGGGCGTGTACTGGACCCTTGATCTTGTAGATGGTATATTGTCCCCTGAGCGTGAGCTGGTTGCTAATAGTTGGCTGAGATTGTTTGATATGTAGCACTTCGGCAATGTTTAATCTTCTCTTGTCTTTGTATCTGCCGATTATTTCAGTATTGACAGTTAGGCTATCCCTGAAGATCTGACTGTGTGAAGAAATTATTGGTTCTCTGATGGAGCCTTGTTTGTGCATTGGTAGGTACCTAGAAAGAGATGTTGTTGTTTTGCCTATATTCTGAGAACGTTGCGGCTGACAGTCTCCAAGTGGACATGAGAAGGCATAGACGACATTCGTCTCTTTCAAGGGGTTCATTTGGTGTTTGGAGAGTTCTTCATGAGCAAGTTTGGACGTCTTCTTGCGCTTGTAGTAGACTGTCAAGTAATTCTTTCGGTTAGTGTCAGTAAGAGTCAAGGTTCTATCTTTGTCTTCCTTGTCCCTTTCCTCCGTTTTGTGAGCCGTGGAAAAGAATTTCCTGAAAAACAGTTTAATATATATACGGCAGATACTATTGAGTTTCCCGTTACGTCGGAAGTAGCATAATGGCTCATCTTTTTAATGACGACATATCCATTACAGTATGTGTTATTGACTTGGGTAAAGCTCTGTAGAGCTTTACTCTACAGAGTTCCTCGACAATCTGCTTCCAGCTGGAGCTGTGTGTGAGAGCACGGTTGACACGGCGCCAAAATCA
The DNA here is from genome assembly GCF_040958095.1 of Procambarus clarkii. Lineage (NCBI taxonomy): Eukaryota > Metazoa > Arthropoda > Malacostraca > Decapoda > Cambaridae > Procambarus > Procambarus clarkii. Next base: position 31,570,084 of record NC_091216.1, on the reverse strand, counting down.
CTCCGCTTGTGTCAGGACTCTAAGGCACATTCCTATGTTGGTTCCCTTAATGTAGAGAACAGTGTGAAAGTCACCATTCATTTCCAAAACTCTAATATCTACTAAATTCGGCAGTTTGTAATAGTTTCGTTCTTCCTGATTACAAAAGATGTTATCCATTTCTTATCTTCTTTTACAATCTCTACGCACTTACAACATTGGATTCCTTTTTTACAATAGATTCATAGATTTCAAGCCAGCTTGAAAATAAAACTCAAAACATTACAATAATTATAAATTCTTTAAAATCTTATTCAATCCTGATTTTCCAATTGCTTAATATCTCTGTAAGAACATGGAGAATGTCTCTCTATTGGAGAATATTTCTTGATATTTTCATTCTATTAAACTTTCAAAATAATGATATTCTTTGAGCAAGCGAATGAAATAGGGATATACGAATGTTGATTATTAAACACTATTGGTGTAATATATAATTTTAGCATATTATTTGATCCTCAATCTACAAATTCATTTAGCAGCTTACCTAATTCTGAGATCCACGTTAAAGTTGCTTCCCAGCCTCTCCATAACATAAAATAAGAAGGACTAGTCAAGCTCTCTGGTACAGTTCATTTAGGTACTCCATAGCAGGTTACATCAGAGCCGTGATGTTACTGCTGTGGCTGGGAAGTGCATCCAGAGAATGGTGGTGAAAAACCCACACTAGAAATGCTCTAAGGATAGAATGAACATAACGTTGTACTCTGCCGACTAAGAAACATCTTGGAACCTTCTTTCAGAGACAAATGTATACACTGTGTTTCACTTTATGACTCTAGAATGTCGAGAGAGTTTCACCACTGGGATTCAAGAGCGTCAAAGGGGTTCAATGTTTGATTCATGGACAAGAATAGGGGGTTCCATTTTGTGATTCAAGAGTACCAAAGATTATCCACTTTGTGATTCAAGAGTAAGAAAGATTATCCAATTTGTAAGTCAAAGAGTACCAAAGAGGCTTCCACTTGTCACTGAAAAGTACCAAAGGGTTCCATATGTACTTGTTTCATTTCAAGACATTTAAAAGTTTTAATATCACTTTTTTAAGCACTTTGATGCGAAACGTAAGCACACACGCAATAGCTAATTTCATCTAAATAAATTATATATATATTTTCGATTCCAATGAAAAATACACTTGTTTTTACTTTCAACAAAATTGGTTGTTTTCTGTAAATGATACAATGTTGCGAAGGAACTATCGGAAGGTCTCAAACACGAAGAAGCAATTTTTAAACCTTCTTCTCAAACAACAGTCAACATGGAGACGCTGTGAACTCTGTTCTCAAACAACAGTCAACATGGAGACGCTGTGAACTCTGTTCTCAAACAACAGTCAACATGGAGACGCTGTGAACTCTGTTCTCAAACAACAGTCAACAGAAAAGACTGTTCTAAGCTCAGTTGCTTTTCTGAGTGACTTCCTACGTAAGGACACGGTCAAATATATCCACTAAGGATCATCTTATAGCCGAGCGGAGGTGAATTATCTAAATATTCATATCTTACCTTGAGGTTACCTTGAGGTGCTTCCGGGGCTTAGCGTCCCCGCGGCCCGGTCGTCGACCAGACCCCCTACAGTTTCACAGCCTCCTACAGCCTCCTATCGGCTGAGTCTCATTTCTAAACACAACATGCCTTGCTATCGTGAAGGTTGTATGCAAGGATATCAACTTGATATACACTGCTGACTCCGCCTTGAATTACCAGTTCTGGCAATTACTCTGATTTTAATAAGAAACTCGAAGTTTGGTTATTATAACCAAAACAGCCAGAAAATTACACTTTCTCATACGATGTAATTGTGCATGACTGGGGCTATGGCTGCACTTTAAAGGGAATTATTCCATTTGCGAGACCATTGTCTGAGGTGATAGCCAATTTCTCACAAGTGAATCACCAGGCATGGAAAGAATTCTCACGTAGGCTCAGTTTTGGAGCACACCGCATCGTTCTGAGCTCAGCATGGCACCCCCCCCCCACACACACACACACCTGCTCTGTGCACCGCATGACACACCCCACACACACCTGCCCTGAGCTCCGCATGGCACCCCACGCCAGCTATGAATAGCCATGTACACCACACCACCACTACCCACGAGGCTAACATTCAACAGATTTCATTCGCTTCTGTAACACAGGTGTTGATATGAGTGCGACAGCCAGCGCACACACACATGTTTCCACACACACACATGTTTGTCACCAAATGCTCTCACCTTTCTTTGCGCCATTAGAAGCAATTGTATAGAGAACCTGTGGAATTAAGATACCCGAAAAATGCAGAGAATATTTTAAATCATATAATATTGACACACATATATAAATACATATATATATATATATATATATATTTATATACCTAACATCCCTGGTTCATCCCACCGCTTATTGAAATAGTTTTTTGGTTGACTGTTATTGAACAATTTATAATATTTGCCATGCAAAATTGGGCCAGCGATATCACGTACAATAACTTGTGATCTGAATCTTCCCTTAAGCGTGTTATGAAAACAATATAACATGCTATAATTGTTCATGAAATCTTGCGGTGGACCTATAAGGTATATTCAGCATAACGAACTTTCAAATTTCCATGTAAATATATCTTTTAGAAATAAACGAAGATATGGAATGGCAATACTTATTTATATGAAAGAGTATTAACAGCTTTCCCTCTGTGTTGTATTATATATATATATATATATATATATATATATATATATATATATATATATATATATATATATATATATATATATATATATATATATATATATATATTCCACCTGGGTTGAAGCTGGTGGATGAGGAGTTATGTAGAATAAAACAGATTTTGGTCAACAATGGATTCTCCATTGGTTATGTCGAAGATATCATACAAAGGAAGGTGGCCAGGTGCAACAGGTGACGGAACAACCAATACAGCACTTCCAATAAAATTGTTCTACAGAAACTTGTTATCAACGGTCTACAAAACGTGGAAAGAGCCCTAAAGGAGATCACTGAGAGGAACGTTACCCCAACCGACGTCAACCAAAAGATTAAAACTAACAAAATATTCTAAGAGTAGGAAAACCGCCAACCTGCAAATGAAGAATGCTCCCGACACCAAGAAAAATGCCTTGAAAGAGACCAACGTTGTTTACACCTTCACGTGTCCACTTGGGGACTGTCAGCCCCAAAGATCTCAGTATATAGGCAAGACAACAACGTCTCTCTCTCTCTAGACGTTTAACAACGTACAAACAACAGGGCTCCATGAAGGAACATATAATCGCCACACACACACAACGACACGATCACCAGAAGATATTTTGACGAGCAACACCGAAATAATTGATAGATACAATGACAATAAAAGATTAGACATCAGTGAAGCGCTGCATATCAAGAAATCTAGACCAGCAATCAATACCCAGCTAATACACAGTTACACTCTACCCACTTCAAGACCAATGCTGAAGTTGGACCAAATGACCCTGCAACAGGAATGGAAGCAATTAAGAACAACATAAGCTGCTAACATGTCACACTCTATGTTGACACATTTAATGCCTTATTAATATCCCACCAATGTAATGTCCGTCATCCATATGTCACTTAACCACCTCACCTAAGAGGATATAACCAGGTGCTAAGCACAGTTATGTTAGTTTAGGTAAGATTAAGATAGGTTAGGTTAGGTAGGGTTGGTTAGGTTCGGTCATATATCTACGTTAGTTTTAACTCAAAATAAAAAAATTAGCTCATACAAAACTAAATGCTTTATCATTTCATAAGAAAAAAATTGGAAAAAAATTAAAATTCCGGAAAACTTGGCTTATTAGGCATATCGGGCCTTGCATTGTAAGCCAAGAACTTCGATCTGGCTACTAGGTACAATATATATATATATATATATATATATATATATATATATATATATATATATATATATATATATATATATATATATATATATATATATATATATATATATATATACTGATGGGAGAACACAACACACTATACATTCTTAAGTGAATAATCGTGTATGTTCAATAACTTGGAATTCATTATCATTTGATTTTGAAATTTCTCTGGAATTTCACATGTTGCCAGGGTTGGTTACTAAGTATAAAGAAATCTTCAGGAGGCAACATTTATGTCTTTTAAGATTTTTTTATGTAAGAGATACAGTGAGGAACTCTTACTCTCTGCTTGATAACAGGATAATGCAGACACACACTGTACTTATTACAGCTACTACAAATATTTAGTTTCCAACACCTTAGTTGCTGTTATCCGGTTATATTAATAATAATAATATCTCTATACATAGCTATCATACCTAGTATAAATACTGAACTATGTTCTTACTAAAATACTGGACTCAATTCATGAATATACACTTATATACATACACAGAACATGAACGATTCAACGAAACTCCGCTACACGTAAAATTTCCCTTGAATAAAATGCTAATTAGGCCTATTTAAAAATATCCATGTATTCAACTAATTTAATAAAAAAGTCAAATATGACAAAATTACAATGAGTACAAAACAATACACTACGATTTGAAGCACATGTATCATTCAACTACAGAGTATGAACTTACTCTCCATACACGGTTAAGACAGACCCATAAACAAGCAATCAAGCTACCGAAGCAGAAGATAAGCTGCAAGCAAGATCAAGCAGGTAAGTAAGGGCGAAGAGGTAGAAAGTCCTATTGACATAGCTTGAGTGCATGGGGGGAAATGGTGTAAAATCCTGGTTTGTGTCTCGGAGAGGCTGCAGGATCCAAGTAAATTCAGTAGAATCTCTGGTTGCAATTCTTATCCATGTCGTAGCTCAGCTCGCAGCGCAAAGAAAAAAATTAAAGCAGCGTCTGGGATGCTCTTGGACGTAGGTTCGAATCCTCGTCACGGCCCTTGTGGATTTTATTCAAGATCAAGCAACACCTTCACCGAGACAGGAATCTGGTGTTTCAAAAGGCAGAAGTAAAGACAAGTTATTATCATACATATACGAGTACAATACATGAATTTTCCATCATGTGACTCACACAAGAGCTCACATCACCGTATCAAAAAAAAAAAACACCAACATAGCCAAAACAGTTGGGACTTTTTTTAGTCATTTGGGCACATCCTCATCCCTATCATATATCCCAATCCTTGATCAGGATTTCCTGTGTCCTTATCCTATCCATCCCATTCCCTCTGATTACCTATGGTAATCCATAACCCATACACAGACAGATACACATATGCACAGCCATACTGGATGTCGTGAATATTCAACAATGATATATATACATAAGCAACCTTCGTTTTCATTCGTAATCCATTATTATACAAAAAGAAAAAATTCTGACAGGCGCAGTTGGCATTCCATACATACTGATGAGACCTGACAGGCATCACTCTTCCTTAGTGTGACAGTCAGGGCATTTACAGAGGGGCATCAACCTCTTCATTAGACCACACACGGGATATCTTTTTTTTCCCGCAAATTCGATTTTTAAAAGATACAAAATTTTCTCCACTGCAGCTCTACGGTTCGTGTCTCTTGATAACATAGTTACACTGATTCCTTTAGCATAGATTAACTTACGTATCACTGCTCCTATATCATCAAAGCCAATAAGTTAGTCTATCGTATTAACCAACTTAAAGATGGTATAACCTTACACTCTCTCAAGGCACTTATCTATAGTATAAGGCAGTTATCTAGAGTATAAGGCAGTTCTCTATACTATAAAATCCTTACATACTTACTGGATATATTATCATTGTTATTTTTAAGATTGTTTTTAAAATTATTATTATTATTATTATTATTATTATTATTTTAATAATATTATTTTTAATGCAATTATCATTATTATTATATGTTATTAATATTAATGTTTTATTATCCTTATTATTAGAATTATTTCATTACGATTCAAAGAATTTTATTATAAGAACTAATTATTATTCCTTATAATTAGTTTTATATTAAAGCATCATTTTATGATCATTATATATTATTATCATTATTTTTACGACATTATTATTAACATCAGTTTATATGTCATAATTTGTTCACATTAGTATACTATTAATTATATATATATATATATATATATATATATATATATATATATATATATATATATATATATATATATATATATATATATATAATAAAATATTTATATCAAATACTTGACCTTGCAAAATATTTAAAGCTGCCTGCACTGGATAAATTCATGGCTATTATGCAAAAAAATTGTGTCATTAGATCAAACGAAACAATCTGCAAACTCATTAGAGAGAAATTTGCCTCTTGTAAAAACTCTCTCCTTGGTTCCTAAAGGGGAACACTCACTATTATTATTGTGGATTTTCATTATATGAGCATGGCTGTGGGATGACTCAGCTCAGTGATCGCACACACACACATGCACACACACACGCACACACACACACACACACACACACACACACGCACACACACACACACACACACACACACAAAGCGTTATATGACAAAGAGTGCTGGGAAGACGGGACACCACGAGCGTAGCTCTCATCCTGTAACTACACTTAGGTAATTACACACACACACACACACACACACACACACACACACACACACACACACACACACACACACACACACATACATACATGACCAGAAAACCACTAGCATAGATATAAGGCAAAAATAAGGATAAATTAAAGATATTGTATCCAAGGGCAAGAAACGAGTTTCTCCCCCAGACATATTTGAAGAACAGTGACTATGAATGACCATTAAACTGAACTAAATTAAGACGAATGTAGAACATAAAATAAATAACAATAGAGTCGTTGAAGAACATATGAAAGCACACACAGTATATTCACGACTGAGCCCAAACAACTCCCAGTGGTTAAATAGATAGATATAGATAGATACACACTGACGTCCCTCATAGATCGAGCAACTGACCCTTCCCAGAATGCAACCCCCACAATCCATGCCTGACTCCTGGGTACCTATTTAAAGCTAGGTGTAAATAAATTTACAACAATTGGAGAGGAAATGAAAGAATGTTAAGATCGTATATTACCGAGCTGCCAGAAAGTCATTGACACAGTTCAGCATTGAAGACTGCTTCACAAGCGTGTCAGTCAAGCGAGAGAAACATTAAGAAATGGCTAGGAATGACATGGGAGAACAAGGAGACAGAGAGAGAGAGAGAGAGAGAGAGCATATATGTGTCTTCCAAACCATGTTAGCCTCTTACCAGTGCTATCTATCCCCCTAATAAAAAAAATATAATAATAATTAATTAAAACAAAACTAGGAAATTACCTAAGAAATAGGCACAGTCACATGTAAGGCTGGGAGAAATTGGGGCAATTTCCCCTCATCAATGTCAATTATCTAACCATTCTGGAAGAGTCGGATGCGTTGATGTTTGCCGAATGTGGAAATTAATGAGGAAAATTGCAAAACAAACAAATGTAAACAATACGAGACAGATTTCATTGTTATTGTCCGAGAAATAGCTACTGGAATTCAATGCTAGTAAGTGCAAGGAGATGAAATGGAGACAGGTGAGAAATCGGCAGAATGACACGCAGTGAAAGGGAACCACCACCTTGAATGTGTGTGTGTGTGTGTGTACTCACCAATTTGCGTGCAGGATCGAGCATTGACTCTTGGATCCCTTGGTGTCTGTGTGCGTGCGTGTGTGTGTGTGCGTGTGTCTGTGTGCGTGCGTGTACTCACCTAGTTGTACTCACCTAGTTGTGTTTGCGGGGGTTGAGCTCTGGCTCTTTGGTCCCGCCTCTCAACCGTCAATCAACAGGTGTACAGATTCATGAGCCTATCCGGCTCTGTCATATCTACACTTGAAACTGTGTATGGAGTCAGCCTCCACCACATCACTTCCTAATGCATTCCATTTGTCAACCACTCTGACACTAAAAAAGTTCTTTCTAATATCTCTGTGGCTCATTTGGGCACTCAGTTTCCACCTGTGTCCCCTTGTGCGTGTTCCCCTTGTGTTAAATAGACTGTCTTTATCTACCCTATCAATCCCCTTCAGTTGTATGTGTGTGTGTGTGCGTGTGTGTGCGTGCGTGCGTGTGTGTGTGTGCGTGCGTGTGCTAACTTGAAGTTTCTTATCAATAATAACGAAGCACTAATATCTCAAAAAATTACAATAGATATATACTCCATACTCGGATTTTTTTTAGTAAATTTTGTAATGCGGTTTATCAATAATTAATTAGTTAAAATGAATATGAACGTGTTTACTAACCATATTTTTTGTTTATTTATGATTTGAATGTTTTAAAGTTGTACTGCAGTTGAGGATCTACATAAAAAAGAAGTTTATTTACCCATTTATGGACAAGGTCTTGATTTGATTTGAAGTTACATAATGTTACATATTTACTGGAATATATATATATTTATATACGTATGTGGTAAACTCTTAAAGATAACGACTATCTTCTAGTCATCTAATCACATCTCGTTGTTTAGTGGGGAGGCAGGAAGCTGATATCAATCTCTGTGGGATGTAAGGAATTTGAAGTCAGTGAAAAGTAAACACAGTCATGCCTCCTCTAATCCATTTCTGACAGTGGATATCTCTGAGACACATGCCAGTGGATGTCACTGAGACACATGCCATAGGATGTCACTGAGACACATGCATTAATCATGCTTCTCTCTAAACGACTTGCAGTAAAATAATTTGCCTATTCCTTCGCGGTTCCAGAGTCTCTCTGGCCACATGGGTTCATAAAGTATTATCATTGAGGGAAATGTTCCTGAAGAGTTCTTAAAAATACAACCTTGGGATACACTACCCTGGAGTACACAGCCCCAGGGTAGTGTACCCTGGAGTACATTACCCCGAGGAACACGGATATTTGTTAAATATTACTATTTTAACTTTTATCATTATTATAAGTATTAGTATTTTTAAAATTAGTTTTATGAATATTATTTATATAATTATTATTATTATTATTATTATTATTATTATTATTATTATTATTATTATTATTATTATTAATGGTAATGGCTTCTCACAGACATAATAACATAGGATAAAAACCCAAACTTTTGTATATGTGAAATTTATGAATTTCACATAAATTTCACATATTTTTATTATTATTATTATTATTTATTATTATTATTATTATTATTATTATTATTATTATGGAACGTTTAAATAAACTAGAAAGTGGCATCAGGAACTATATTTCAGGATTTCAGCATTATTTGAAAATACAGATATTACAAAATATCCCAAGTTTCCAAAGAATGTATACAAAAATTCATCATACTGGATTTGATTAGAATATATCATGTGCTTATCTTCAGTAGAAAAAATCTTCATGGGTTTTTAGTATTTCTGTGTTTTTTCTAATCACCTTTCACAACCTTACATGTATTTCTATCCACCTTGCACAACTTTATATGTATTTTGAGTAATTATGATCAAACAAAAATTCAAAATATATAAAAATCTCAAAAAAAGCTCGTGTTCGAAGATCATTTTCGATTTCTTGGAATTTTTATGTGTCGTACGTCATTCGTAGTAAATGTCGTACGTCAATCGTAACCGATGTCGTACGTCAATCGTGGGAGGTGTTAAATTCACCTGAACGGACACAATGTTACACTAATGAGGAGGCACTCAGAACGGACTCACAATTACACTCAAGAGGTACTCGGGGAAACACTCACTGTCAACCTTAAAAAGTACTCAGAACGAAATCAGAGTTACAAGTGAATCGCTTTCTTGACTAGTCAGTGTATCAAGTGACTGAACATTCAGAACCTTTCAGTGTTCTGAATGTTCTGAACGCCGTCAAGGCTACACGTGAGAAAATACTGACCATATAGCAGACATGAGGTACTATATGTGCCTATTTCTACATATACCATTACAGGACATCTCCACACACTCTCTCAGTAGTCTTGAGATGGCCACAGTAGATCCGAGATAGCAACAGTAGTCCTGAAGTTGTCACCATAGGCACATTAGGCAGGGGCCAGCAACAGTAGGTGCGAGATAGTAACAGAAGGTATGTGGAAGCAACAGGAGGTATGTGGAAGCAAAGTACCCAAAGTACCAACAGTAGCACTAAGACATAAAAAAACAGTATGGTATTTATAATCCCAAAGCTTAAGTTCACTGTGTTACAAACTTCCCGTTTCATAATGACCAGGAAGCAAATATATATTAGTGCTGAATTATATATATATATATATATATATATATATATATATATATATATATATATATATATATATATATATATATATATATATATATATATATATATATATGTATAAGGCACAACTCTCCTAAACACGAGAGTTAAGTATACAACTTTAGAACACTTTCCCACCAGGAGACTCGAACCCTAGCCAGCACAGAAGCCTTCCAGCAACTGGCATAACAGGTACGCCTTAACCCTCTGCACCACTTATGGTGGTGCAGAGGGTTAAGGCGTACCTGTTATGCCAGTTGCTGGAAGGCTTCTGTGCTGGCTAGGGTTCGAGTCTCCTGGTGGGAAAGTGTTCTAAAGTTGTATATATATGTATATATGTCGTACCTAATAGCCAGAACTCACTTTTCAGCCTACTATGCAAGGCCCGATTTGCCTAATAAGCCAAGTTTTCATGAATTAATTGTTTTTCGACTACCTAACCTACCTAACCTAACCTAACTTTTTCGGCTACCTAACCTAACCTAACCTATAAAGATAGGTTAGGTTAGGTTAGGTAGGGTTGGTTAGGTTCGGTCATATATCTACGTTAATTTTAACTAAAATAAAAAAAAATTAACCTTATACATAATGAAATGGGTAGCTTTATCATTTCATAAGAAAAAAATTAGAGAAAATATATTAATTCAGGAAAACTTGGCTTATTAGGCAAATCGGGCCTTGAATAGTAGGCCAAAAAGTGAGTTCTGGCTACTAGGTACGACATATATATATATATATATATATATATATATATATATATATATATATATATATATATATATATATATATATATATATATATATATATATATATATACCTGATGGTTGGGCAATAAACTAGTGTGGGGGGCCTAAATAACCCTCCTGAAGTTGAAATGCCAGAACTGAAAACAGTTTTGAAATCTTGAAAACTGACTAAGCATTGAGACGACGTTCATAAGATTTTATGGATCAAAAACCAATTAGACATTGCTTATCAGCCTGAAAAACCAGATATAACGCCTTAATATAAGGTTAGTTTTGAACAATATTATATATAATCAGTTTATTAGACATTTCCTTTATTAGAAAGGACAATTATAATTTTGTGTGTCTACTTATAGTTGAATATTATTTAAAATCAAAATAATGTTGAACCATACACATACATGCAAATTTTCAATACTGTGGAGTGCATAACTCCGTGAAACCAGGTGATTTGATTGATCATCAAGTGGCCATCTTAGTCTTTGGATTCTCGTTAAAAATGTTATCTGAAGTAATTGATAAAAAATCTGAATTTATAGCGATAAATCTTGACTATGCGCTATATAGCCAGAATCTCCAACCACAGAGCTGTAGGTTTTGTTCAGAGTGAAGATGACTGACTGTTCAGACTGAAGATGACTGACTGTTCAGAGTGAAGATGATTGACTGTTCAGAGTGAAGATGATTGACTGTTCAGATTGAAGATGACTGACTGTTCAGAGTGAAGATGATTGACTGTTCAGATTGAAGATGACTGACTGTTCAGATTGAAGATGATTGTTCGGAAAGTGTTTATTCAGAGTGAAGATGATTCTACAGTGTGAAAATAATTGTTTAAAATAAGGATGATTTTCTCTGACCGGAACTGAAATGAGGTACTAATTTGTTCACAGTGGGTTTATAATATTCTGTTAACCATAAGTTTATATTATTTTCTTCATCATGGGAATATACTATTTTCTTCGCCATAATTGAACAAAATATTATAAGACTATGGTGAACAAATTAGTAGCTCATTCCAGTATCAGTCTGAGAAAATCATCTCTCACCTTAAGCAATAATTTTCACACTGAAGAATCATCCTCACTACGAACAATCACCGTAACTCTGTAGACTCATCCTGGCTCTGTACAATCATCCTCACTTACTGTTATCACCCATCATGGTACAACCATTTAATCACACATTCTCTGTTCAATATGATACTTAACGAAGAAGTAAACCGGTACTTTAGCAAAGAAGTAAGACGGTACTTTGACTAAGAAGTAAAACGGTAATAAAAAGTTACACAGTACCAAGACAAAGAAGTGGGAAATAATTTCTAATGTTGTTCATCTTAAAGATAACGAGTCTGAAATCTTATGGGCAAATATTTTCAGTTCAGCGAATAGAAATAATTGGTTTAACCATATATATATATATATATATATATATATATATATATATATATATATATATATATATATATATATATATATATATATATATACATATATATATATATATATATATATATATATATATATATATATATATATATATATATATATATATATATATGTCGTACCTAGTAGCCAGAATGCACTTCTCGGCCTACTATACAAGGCCCGATTTGCCTAATAAGCCAAGTTTTCATGAAATAATATATTTTCTCTAATTTTTTTCTTATGAAATGATAAAGCTACCCATTTCATTATGTATGAGGTCAATTTTTTTTATTTCAGTTAAAATTAACGTAGATATATGACCTAACCTAACCTAACCTATCTTTATAGGTTAGGTTAGGTAGTCGACAAACAATTAATTCATGAAAACGTGGCTTATTAGGCAAATTGAACCTTGCATAGTAGGCTGAGAAGTGCGTTCTGGCTAAAAATTAGTCAATTGAGGGTTTTTTTTCCTGACCAGCATCGTGTATTAGCAAACACTGTGATGCCACAAATCTTGTATTGCAATAAATCTTAAGTCAGCAAGCAATAAAGTTAATGCTGATGTTAACTTTGTTTTAATATGATATCTGCTGCTGGAGAATGTATACTGTATGTCTTTGTATAATTCACTTCGCTAAAATACAGAAATAATGAGTTATGTAAGCTGAATATTTGGGAGCTATAAGATGGTATTAAAGAGTTCTAAAATGGTATTAGAGAGTTTTAAGACGGTATTAGAGTTCTCTAAGATGGTATTTGGGAGCGCCAAGGGCATAATTAAGAGCGCCAAGGCGACATTTAATACCTCCAATCGGTATCTGATTAATTTATTTAAATTAAATTAGATTAGGTAAGGCTAAGTAAGGTTTATATTTATTTGAGTTTGGTTAAGTAAGGTCATTTTAGGTTAGGTTAGGTTAGGTTTGGTTAGGTTAGGTTAGGTTAGGTTAGGTTATAAAGGGCTAGGTAAGGTTTTATTTATTTTGGTCTTCCATTATGAATAAGGTGAGCAGAGCCAAATCACGGTGAATACAATGAGTGCAAGCACATCTTGGTGTATATTGAGTGAATTAACATCACTCTGAATGCAGTGAGTGAATGAACATTATTTTTGTAATAGAATTAGTGAAATTATTTCTCTCATTCACAAGGAAGTGATTCACACACACCTGTTGACCATTCCTCAGCATCTCTCAATGATCTTTAAGAACATCTCGTTGAGATGAACGTTCTAAGATGATTTAAACATCCTTTCCTTCAGTACGAAAAAATTATTTCCCGAGGATGGTGTTAAAAGCTATTCTTCAAGATAATATAATAATTTAGGATTTTATTATAATTTAGGAAAACGTTATAATATAAGATGATGTTATTTAGGATCAAATTAATATTTTGGATGTTGTTAGTTAGGATAATGTTATAATTTAGAATGGTGTTATTAAGGATAATGTTATTTAAGATGATGTTTTAATTTCTTGAAGAATAATTTAAAATACCTCATAACTTTAATTACAAAAAAACTTTATCTGGCTCTGGAAGATTAACTCATCTGCATAAATATAACCTTATGAGTTATATTATAATTATAATATAATTATAAAATTATAACCTTACAATTTTGAGTACAAGACGAGACACTTGCTCTATTTTCAGTAATTTGTGAGACACTTCCTCTAAAATGAGGACCAATAAATACACTTCTTCCGCTCTGAGTGTGTGAAAAACACTTAATATATTCTGAGTACTAAGAGCTACACTTTCTCCATTTTGGATACTAAGAGTGATCCTTCCTTCTGAAAACTTGAAGGAAATGTATCGTCTAGTTTTCTTTCTTCCTTCTGAGATAGTTCCTCCATTTTGAGTACTTGAAGACACTACCTCCATACGTACCAGAAATAGTCTATAACCCATTAGTTTAAGCCACAGGGAGCTCGCAGATTTATAGGTGAAGCATGTCATTAAGTCCTAAAATTATTAATTAAGTACCTTTATAATTATGATAATCCAATTTCTAAAGCCTCTTATGGTATTAGATATATTTAGAATTTAGAAAAAAGTAAGAGTATTTTCTAAATGCCTTTTTGGGTACCTAACTGGTTTCATCTTGCCTTGAGATAGCAGTTAGATTGGTCTATGCTTGCATGGTTTAAGGAAGGGAAAATAGCTCAAATTGACTGAATTGAATGTTATTATAATCTTAAGAAACAAGTCAAAATAACTTGGTTGAAAACAAGTAACGAAAAACACACACCTATGAAAATAAATGAGAGAGACCACGTTTCGTCCATTCACGACCCTTATGTGACGACATTTCGGTCCATCCAGGACCCTTATATGACGACGTTTCGGTCCGTCCTGAACTTTTATCTAATAGTCTTCTAACCTTTTACTGACGGCCCTCACCCACTCCTCCTATCACACAACCTGATAAGATTCCAGGATGGTCCGAAACGTCATCACTCCTTTCATCCATATTTCCACATCTGTCAACAGGACAGTCAACCACAATACTCCAAATTTTTATAATTATTGTCTCTAGGAAGGTTGAGAGCCCTCCATGGGAACCAAACTCTATCCCCATTGTTTTAATGTAGCCCTAACCTAACCATAAAGATTTCGAATATCTTCCTGCCTTGGAAGCCAAAGTCTCTTCCGCTACGCCAAGTTCAGAAGCAAACTGATAATGTTATGGATTGGTGGGGTCTAAATGGCCTGCAATGGTTGCTGTAATGGTTCTTGGATTTATTCTAATGTTCTTGGATTGTTCTTGGATTTTAATGGTGAGCAAAGAATACAGTGATAGTTCTTGAATTGCTGGATTGTTGGAGTACAAGGGGCCGTATAATTCTTGAAGATGCTTAAACACAAACTTGGAGTTTAAGAATATATTTATTTTCGTTTATTATAATTTGTATTGAACAATGCTGGAATAAAGTTAAATAATGATAATAAGAAGCATTAAATAGATTTTTTATCTAGATGCCTTCAAGATATCTAGAAAAGAAGTTATATCTAGATATAACTTTACCTCGATTTATCATTTATCAAATTCTACTAAGATAAAAATATTATCCTAAACACCAAGATGCTTCCAAGATATCTAGAAGAAAACACTGCTAACATGTCTCATCATAAACAATAGTTTTAGATTAATTACATTAATTAACAAAAAATTGCGTACAAATCTAAGTCATTTTGTTACAAAAATCATCTCTTAAGTGAATATCAATATTAGCGGTTACGTATATGCAAATTACTAAATACTGTCAAAATAAAATTAATAATGAGCAAATCAATTGACATGCATAAAAGCCTGTATAGGCAATTAAAAACTAATGTACTTTTAGCCCTGTATTATTTGGTGTATTTTACATACCCCAAATATACTTGTTTTAATATTTTTCGATTTTTTTTTTCAGATGCAGGAAACTTTTCGTTGGAGTGTAGCGTGAATGGTATAAATAGTAATTTACAAACAATATACTATTTTAGGATATATTTTCAATGTATGTCGCCTACTGCACTGTATTAGATACCGTATTTAGGTAAATTTAGTGTAGACATACATACATACATACATATATATATATATATATATACATATATATATATATATATATATATATATATATATATATATATATGTATATATATATATATATATATATATATATATATATATATATATATATATATATATATATATATACATATATATATATATATATATATATATATATATATATATATGTTCACGAACTATGCAAAGCTGAAGAGAAGGATCAGAACACAAGCCAAACACAGAATTTTCCGTGAGAACCAGAAAGTTGAGAACAAGACAGAAGCTCCAATAGGAGATGCCCAACCACTTTAGCTATCAGGGATTGAACGCGGAGCTGCTCAAAGCGAGACAATCATTGTACAAACTAGTCCAGAAAGTGAATAGTATATATAATACTGCAGGTGACAGGAGACCTATAGAAGAATAACAAGGAGAAATCCACAAGAGAAGGAAGGATATACTGTCTTCAAGCATGCATATCGCTGAGAGTAATACCATAGTCATACACACACACACACACACACACACACACACACACACACACACACACACGCACACACACACACACGCACACATACACACATAGACTGAACTTCGTCACTGGCGTATGCGAACCTGACGACCATAATAGACCGCTCGATTGTTTCAAACGAAGGTCAGACATACATACGAGTGACTTTGGTTGGATATTAACAGCAGTTGCTTCGTATGGGCCGAATGCCCTTTGCATTTTCGTTCATTCTTGTGATCTTAACAGATGTAGAATCATTGCAATATATAAATTATTTCTAAAATACCCCCAAAAAGAACCTATTTACGTAAGATCGGTTCTGAAGTGTGATGCCACCGTACAGATCCCTCACCAAAGAACTAAACTAAAGAAACTGTGGAGGAAGATGAAGAATACTGAGTTTCCTTGATATAACAGATGAGCAATACTGAGATTTCGTACTACAGAATATGAGAAATTTTGAACCTACATACTCCAGGATTTCAGGAATATTGACCCTTCATATTGCAGGATTTGATGTTTATTGAACTCTCCCCTACTACAGGTTATTACGAATATTGAACTTTCTTATTACAACAACAAACTACTCCTGCAATCTAAGTCTTGCTTTTACCATCAACACTTTATGAAGGTAGTGGAGAAGTGGTGTTGGGCAATAGATGGTGTGTAGCTAGTGGAGTGAGATACACATACACACATACACACACATACTAATGTAATTAGCTAATATGTCGATTTAGTAACGAAATGAGTTAAGAAATGTCAACAAGTATTTCATTCATGAAAATTTGCCCAACAGATAATAGATACTTGAAGATACGATACTTGAAGAAAACTTGTTCCATAAACTCGCCCCTCGGGGCAAAATTTAAAACTTGTTCCATAGTTATATATAAGTAATAGTTATTAATGAAGAAACCAAGAATATATTTTGACAGGTTCATACGTCTTCAAATTCACGTATAATGCCTAGTTTACGGAGATTTATTTTGTTCTGGATCTCTAATCGACTAGTTGTTATACATATTATAGCATTTGACTTTCGAATATAATATACTAAGATTGCTTAAATCTGTTCTTAAGCATGGTTTAAGATTACGGAGTTTAGAGACACAGGTTCGATCCCATCGCACAGCTTCACAATTTTCTCATAGATATATAACAATCCTGAGATTTCATTGTGTCTTAGTTTACTGTTTTTCATAAGATTGTGTAAATGCCTTTGAGATTCTTAGTCCAAAGGGAACGGGTTCGATTCCCGGCCGAGGCAGAAACCAATGGGCAGAGTTTATTTAACCTGATGCCTATGTTCACCCAGCAGTAAATAGGTACCTGGGAGTTAGACATTTGTTACGGGCTGCTTCCTGGGGATGTGTGTGTGTGTGTTAGATATGTAGAAGATATGACAGAGAATAATAGGTCGAGGATAACTTTCTTAGACAACCGGCGGTTAGAAAGGCGGGATCCAAGAGCTAGAGATCCAGCATATACACATAGTAAACCGACTTACAAGCATACTTCTCGTATTAAATAAAGATGATCGTTTTTTATAATATAATTGAGAGCTTTGTCCCCAGAAAGCAATTGTTAAGTTATCTTCAAAACCCTACGTTTATTTGGGCTTTTTTCAGCGTATGTTCTTTTATAAAAAATTATATAATTTCTGAATGTTTCTTAGCGTATGTAATACGCATTTAATATCTGTGGGATATTATTTCACTCAGGGTTACACTCGTCAGTAGGTATGACTTCGTATTAGTGGACTGAACTCTGTGCGGCTACAAACCAGTCCATTCTCCAGAAATTAATTTATACAAATTATTGGTCAAAAGTACAAAAACGGACTGTTGTACCGCCAAAACGTCCATATTTTGTAATATTAGAATACTCCAAATGCCAGGGAATAGAGTGGAACAGTAGGTATATAACCTACTTTAACCTGTCCAAGGCCTAAATAACCAATCCTAAGTCAAATATATGCTATCTCAGGTCAAATATATACCCGGATATACCGGTATACCAGACCTAGGGAAGGTAGGGTATGTTACTGGCTTCTTTCTTGAGTCATGTACAAAATTAATATTAAAAAAACATTGTTTATTTTGGGTGAAACTTAATTTTTGCAGGTTCGAAAAACAGATGACATACGTTCTATCACTTTGGAAAGAAAAGTTGGTATAAACATACAGGCGACATATGCACACCATCTTAGTATATTCAAATATATCTTATGGTAAACTAGAGGTTAAGAGGTATATTTCGAGATTCCCTAACACAGTTTGGCCAACTACCTTGAACGATACCAAAATATATTTAAAAACTCTAGGATATAATTGAAAATATTTTCATTTTGTATCAGTCTCGTTCGTCATGACATTGAGCTTAAGGCCTATGTATGTATGTGTATATATATATGCACATACATATATACATATACAAGGGCAGAAAGCCGACGGCTTGTCAAAAGGCCCCACCATTTGTTCTCAGACAAGAGAACCTAATATATACAGACCTACACTCTTGGAGGAATGGTAAACCTGTTAAGCAAGTCCCAGCTGTGTCTGGGTACAAGTGACAGGATGAACAACCCAGCGGGTTTTCTTCCTATTGGGGAGTGTTGTACATGCTGCTATGGCGGTGTGTCCACTCACAAGATGAGTGGCGCTGCCCAATAAACTCGCCCCTCGGGGCAAAATTTAAATTTAAAGGTTGTGTGTGGGACTACACCTGTGCATCTACATTGGTTATTACATATCAACGGAACAGTGCGTCCGAAAGTGCCACCTTCTGGAGGATCAAGAAAACTATTAGTACAGGGACTTGGGACATTGTTACAGGCTCGTGCCATGAGGGTCAGAGACTCTGGGGTAAATCAGCAATTAAGTGCCTGAAGTGGGTGTCTAAAGAGCTCATTAAGGAAACCCGAAGACCCAAAAGCAGCAACAATTATATCTTCTATAAATTGTAACACAATGTAATAAATAAAATGAAATAAATCATAATATATATATGTAAATAGGGGCAGAAAATAATCAACAAGTATTCAAGAATAATCTGCAAGGTGTTCTCAAGGGACATTTTTCCTTCACTTGAGGTGAAAAATTAACTCTCCAAAGTTCATTTGTACAGTTTTATTTGGCTTGACGCTAGATATGCGTTTCATTAACTCTTGTTAACATTGCCAAAGGCAGAGTTCGTACGATTACAAAGTTTCTTGCTGCATGACATATTCCCGAGGATGGAGAAGGTGATGAGGTGAAGGTGAAATACCTCACTTAAATGCCCATTGTATCTTGCCAATTTCCTGTTTGCATGATGGCTGAGGCGGTATCCTGTGGGTTCCGTCGTGTTTTGGAAGCTGGCAGCGCCTAATTTGGTGCTAATTGGCTATTAATACATGGCTTTGCTTGATGGATAATGTCTCGCCAATCCAATCTTCTGTTGTCGATTATTTTGGTGTTGTTTGTCATAATATCTCTGAAGATAGTCTGGTTATATATAGAGACTTTATGTTCCTTACAAGGGCCTTGCTGCGTGTGCAGTATTAGGCGCCTTGAAAGGGATGTTGTTGTCTTGCCTATATATTGAATTCATTGGGGTTGACATACCTTCACATGCATGTGAAGACATAGACGACATTCATATCATGCTCAATGACGAACTCTCATGCTAGGAGAGTTCGTCATTAGCAAGTAGGAACAGGGCCGTGGAGTAGAAGTTCCTGAAGAACATAGGGAACTATGTTCTACAGGAACATAGTTCCTGTAGTAGGGACCATAGTAGGGACCATCACTATAGATATCCTCACAAACAGCACCAAAATAATCGACAGATACAGAAGACTGGACATGAGCGAGGCATTAAAAGTCAAGCAAAATAAACCATGTATCAATAGCCAACTAGCACCAAGTTACACTCTGCTACCTTCCTAAACATATTGTCTCTGCCATCATGCAAACAGGAGATTGACAAGATGCAATGGGCATATAAGTAAGATGATTCCCCTTCACCTCACCCTAGGGTGAATATTATGCTGCGAGAAACCTCCCTAATCTCCATCAATCAATCAATCTGTAGTCATATTAACTCTGCCTTTGACAGTGTTAACAAGACTTAACAAAACGCTTCTCGTAGCGTCAGGCCAAATAAAACTTTACAAATTAAATTTGGAGACTTAAATTTTCAACTTCCTTCTCAAGTGAAGAAAAATGTAAGGGAAATAAAGAAGATTTGTAATAGAATCATATATATATATATATATATATATATATATATATATATATATATATATATATATATATATATATATATATATATATATATATATATATATATATATATATTCTGGCAATTTTAATGGGAGAAATATATATTTTTTTTTAGAATATACGGTTTTCTGGGAATACGCTAGAAGTAAGCAGCATACCCAAGCATATGTTAAATCCAAGAATCATACCCAAGGATATGTTAAAAGCAAAAAGCATACCCAGGGGTAAGTTGAAAACTAGTGGCATGTATCTAGGTATATGCTAACACCCACCGGAAACCCCACGGATATGTTAAAAGCGAGCAGCATATCCAGGGATATATTCAAAGAGAGCAGTATACCCAGTGATATGCTAAAAGCAAGCTCCATACCCAAGCATATGTTAAAAGAGGCCAGTATACCTAGGGAGTATTAAAAGAGACCAGTATACCCAGAGATATGTTAAAAGAGGCCAATATACCCAAGGATATGTTAAAAGAGGCCAATATACCCAAGGATATGTTAAAAGAGACAAGTATACCCAGGGATGTGTTAAAAGAGGCCGGTATACCCAGTGATATATTAAAAGAGGCAATATACCCAAAGATATGTTAAGAGACCAGTATACCCAGAGATATGTTAAAAGAGAGCAGCATATACAGAGATATGTTAAAATCCAAAATCATACCCATATATTTCACTTGGAGCCAATCCCTTTATATCTCTTCCTATATCCGGGCCTTCAAGACCATAAGGCCAATTATCTCACCAACTTTCTAAATCCCACCTTTGCTATATACAGGGTGATTAACTTGCCAGTTGGAAAAGGCAATAATCCCCCATGTGTAGGGTGATTAGCTCGTTAGTGCTAGTTACCAAGATTCCTCAGCCGGATAAAAAGCTATTTTGCCATCATGCTGTAGGCCTAACGTCATCAGAAACGAGTAGTTGCATGAGTTGTAAGTAGTGTCAGGTGTGTGAGAAGTGGCAGGTTTAGATGCAAATTCTAGATGGGTAGAGGAAAGCCATGTCGGAATGATAGAGTTCTAGGTAGAATGGGTACAATGGGGGGTGAAGGGGGTGGGGTAGGGGGGGTAGGGGGGTTCTCTGGCAGGTGTGTGGTGGTAGGAGGCGTGGAGCAAAGTGGGAGGAGCATTGGGAGGAGTGTTATCAGGTGGGAGGAGGCACGTCGCGTCGCCATTGGCAACCGGCTTCTCTTTCATTATTTTTCCTTGAGGAATTTTATGCAAGATATCATTAGGGACGAGTGAGCCTTGCAGGGAGGGGGGGGGTAGACAGGGGAAGGGGGGGGGTTGGTTTAGACAGAGAATGTGGTTGTGCAGACAGAGAATGTGGGAGGGAAGACAGGATAGTACAGGGTAGATAGGATAGGGGGAGGGGTAGATAGAGGAGGAGGGGGGAGGGAGGGTTGACAGAAGATGTGGGAGGGTAGACAGAGAATGTGGGAGGGGAGACAGAGCAGGGAAGGGAGATGTGAAGAGGAAGGAAGGAAGGAAAGGAGAGGGGGAAGGGAAGAATAAGACAAGAGATGGACTAAGATTGCAAGAAGGAGGGGTGAGTGTCAGGGGAAAGGGGGAGACAGAAGAAAGGAAGTGAACAGGGAGAAACTAAAACAAGAAAAGATACCTTGTTACGAAAGCCAGAGAGAGAGAGAGAGAGAGACAGAAAGAGAGAGCAAGAGCTAGCTAGAGCCCTTCATGGGCAACAAGCAGAAGAAAAAGTACGATTTATCCTTTGGCCGGCACTGAAGACTCTTATTACCAACACATATATCGTTTCGAAATGCATTTAGGAAATAGGCGAGGCTTTCACCAGCAGTGGAATACCATCTATATATACAGTCGTGGCAGGTATCATGGAACACGGTCTGAATAACATTACGTTTCCGATCGCTGTCGCTGATTGGTCCCAAGTCCAGTGACGTCGCTAAGCCCCGCCCCCCCCTTCACACCCTCCCCCCCCTCCTCTCTCTCTCTCTCTCTCTCACTCTCTCTCAAGTAAAGTGCAACACAAATCAATATATATTTCTCTTCAGACGCTCAATCAAACAGGCCAAGATTTTTTTGTATTCAGTCTTAGGTATAATTAATTTCATTTCATTATTATTGACATGAAAATCCCGTATTTTGCGGAAATGAAAGAAGAGTCCTTGTTGAATACACTGACAGGGATGAGCCTGTTCAGCTTTGTAACGAAGCCTGTTCCTTGTCTTTATATAATTAATGTTTGTTACAGTTTAGGCCAAAATTTTCGAATTATTTTTACTTTATTATTATTATAAAAATCTAATATTGTTCTGCACTCGTGTGTTATAATTTATTCAATGTTCTTCACTTGGTTATACACATGTATCTCATATATATAGTTATAGAGTGTGTGTGTATGTGTTCTCTATATATATATTTGTGTATATAAATATATATATATATATATATATATATATATATATATATATATATATATATATATATATATATATATATATATATATATATAAGCCAAGTTTTCCTGAATTTATTTATTTGAGTTAAAACTAATGTAGATATATGACCGAACCTAACCAACCCTACCTAACCTATCTTAACCTAACCTAAACTAACATAACTAAGTCAATAAATTATGTTCCTAATATAATATAATAATAATATTTCAAATAAACCTATTGGAAAAAAATTTATGCAAATAAGGAAAATCACTCGGCCTATTAGGCAAGTCGTGCCTTGCATAGTAGGCCAAGTACTGCATTCTGACTACTAGGTGTAACATATATATATATATATATATATATATAATAAGCTAAGTTTTCTTAAAGATATATATTTTTCTTAGAAATTTTCTTATGAAATGATAAAGCTTCCATTATATTATAGATCATTAGTTCTATTTTAATTTGAGTTAAAACTAACATAGAAATACGACCAACCCTAATCAAACCTACCTAACCGTACCTAATTTATCATAACCTAACCTAAACTAACATAACTAATTATAATATTAATTCAATTAAACCATATACAATTTGTTTGTTTATAAATAACGAAAATCAATTTGCCTACTAGGCCGAGTAGTGCGTTCTGGCTATTAGGTACGATATATATATATATATATATATATATATATATATATATATATATATATATATATATATATATATATATATATATATATATATATATATATATATATATATATATACTAAATTTACTTATTTATCGGCATCTGTACGCACCTGATTGCGAGTTAAGAGGATCTCTACATTCGTTATCCTTAAAACAATTCATTTAAAGTATAATCTTGCTCATTCCGTAGGGTAATGCTTCAGTTTTTACTGTTTAACATTTACAAAAGTCACATTGGCCATTATCTAGGCAATTGCAAGTCAAAATCAGCTTTATACCAATGAAATATACGTTAACAAACTTTAAACTATAAACTTAGTAGGCAGTAAAAATATCTTTTTCATTGATAAAGAAGTTGCATTTAACAGAAAATACTGTCATTTTTAGGGGTAACTAAGGTAAAACAACCAGGCTGAAACTCCAACTCAGTATCGAATAAAAATCAGGTGAAAAATGTGAAAAAAAGGGTGTAGGATGAGCGATAAAGAACAATACGGCATCCTCCGCCAGCCTCCCTCTCCGACTTTCCTCTCCCGGTGACTAGTCTTGTCTTAAGATCCCTCGGCCGAACTTCTTGTTCCTTTAACCAGACTAACGATTAAACTTTCATTTAATCTCTTCCTATTTAATCCTAAGGACAAGTCGACCCCTAAACTTGGCTTGTAACTCTCAGAGTTGGAAAGAAACTCAGAAATCATCCGATTATCTTGAAGAGACCGCCCAAGAACGTTGATCTTACTGCAAATACAAGCACGAATAATTCCGTAGAAAATCATGAACCATGATGTGTAACAAAAGTAGGTGATACTAGGCCTTTGAGTGGATATATATTGTCCAAAATATTGGCTCTGATGTGACAAATTCAGGCGATGGAAGAGAAGGGGAGAGCGGTGGAGCTAAGACACAGGCGGTAGCCAGCTCATCGATGCTGGGAGGGGTGGCCGGATACTGGGGTCCAGCCAGGGCT